>NC_053115.1:3081575-3124075 GCF_010015445.1 Perca fluviatilis | reverse complement strand
TTCCTTTTATTATTTTATTTATGTGTTGTTTTTCTTCAGTTAACTGTGAATTTGCGCTTTATGTCCATTTTATTTTCCTAGCATGAAAGTCTAAATAGTTATTTAAAGCCTTCTCAGGAGCTTATTGGCAGGAATAAAATTATGGGGGAGAAATGCTGAAGATTTCATTTATTTATTATTGTTTTAAAATACAAGTAGTCACATTGAAACATATTAAATCCAAAAATGCTAGCTTATTCAATGCAAAGTCCCGCCAGATTGCTAAAATTTCTAAATTCACAGAAAGAAAAGTAGTAAAGGTGGCTAAAGCCTTGCGCGAGAGTTTGAGCATTTAAACTATTTATCGTCGCTTTCAGATATAAACCTTGTATCTCCATATTTTGTCATTTTAATATATTTTCATAAATCAATGCAATTGGTTACCCTTTACGTCTGTCTGTGGGTTTTACAAATATATAAACAATGACGAGGCAGTTTTATCTTAGAGAGACTTCAGATACAGTATCAGGGGACCACTAAGGTCTATATAAAAGAGACTTCAGATACAGTATTAGGGGACCACTAAGGTCTATATAAAAGAGACTTCAGATACAGTATTAGGGGACCACTAAGGTCTATATAAAAGAGACTTCAGATACAGTATCAGGGGACCACTAAGGTCTATATAAAAGAGACTTCAGATACAGTATTAGGGGACCACTAAGGTCTATATAAAAGAGACTTCAGATACAGTATTAGGGGACCACTAAGGTCTATATAAAAGAGACTTCAGATACAGTATTAGGGGACCACTAAGGTCTATATAAAAGAGACTTCAGATACAGTATTAGGGGACCACTAAGGTCTATATAAAAGACTTCAGATACAGTATTAGGGGACCACTAAGGTCTATATAAAAGACTTCAGATACAGTATTAGGGGACCACTAAGGTTTATATAAAAGAGACTTCTGATACAGTATTAGGGGACCACTAAGGCCTATATAAAAGATACTTCAGATACAGTATTAGGGGACCACTAAGGTCTATATAAAAGAGACTTCAGATACAGTATTAGGGGACCACTACGGTCTATATAAAAGAGACTTCAGATACAGTATTAGGGGACCACTAAGGCCTATATAAAAGCATCCAAAAAGCAGCATGTCATAGGACCTTTAACCTTTTTTGATTTCCTGAAAAGCAACACTTTTGGACATACAAGGTTTTCACCCGACAGTGACGTTAAAGCAACACTATGTAACTTTTAGCTGCAGCTGTAGTTCCCATGAGACAACCTGTAGGGGGACCAAAGCCGGAAAAGTTACATAGTGTTACTTTAAGTCTTTGTTAGCTTTAAATGAGCTAATAGGCTAAATAGGCTGCAAAATGTAATCATGAGACTGCAAGCCTCTGAAACTGTTGAATAATAAAAGGTCAACCTCATAAATAAGTTAACTAATGCAAAATATATGAAGCTAAAATATATGTTTAGCTACCGGGATATGCCAGCTAGCTAAGAAGCTGGCGTAATTGAAACTATTTAAAGGATTTATCAGTGATGAAATTATTAGATCCCTGTCTAAAGAGTCACAAATACGGCAGCTATGGGTGTGTGTTATGTCACCCGCCAGTCTTAAAGTTGTACATACACAAGTAGTCTGGACTCAGTAGCAACCCACTGTACACACACATTCTACTCACATAAAACCGATTTAACCTACCGTAGAGAGGCAAAGTCCCTCCCCTTCCTGTGGACCCCAAGGAACCTTATTTAACACATGGGGCCCTAGGAGCATTTTACTAATGCTCTGTTAAAATAACAATGAACAGGTTTTTGTTGGTCAATGGCGCGATCACTTCCCACTGCCTCAAGATAGCACTACGCCCAGAATGCACCTGAACACACCTCCCTGTAAGACCAGCACGCCCAGAATGCACCTGAACACATCTCCCTGTAAGACCAGCACGCCCAGAATGCACCTGAACACACCTCCCTGTAAGACCAGCACGCCCAGAATGCACCTGAACACATCTCCCTGTAAGACCAGCACGCCCAGAATGCACCTGAACACACCTCCCTGTAAGACCAGCACGCCCAGAATGCACCTGAACACACCTGTAAGACCAGCACGCCCAGAATGCACCTGAACACACCTCCCTGTAAGACCAGCACGCCCAGAATGCACCTGAACACACCTGTAAGACCAGCAGGTGCATTTGCTATTCAAGCGCTGGACAATTTTGCATGTCAAGAAAGTCTCAGTTTGTCGTAGTACCACTTAGTTTTGTGTAAAAAAAACTACATATCTCATCTCGCACAATATACGTTGTCTGCTTGCTCACTAGCTAGCATCGTAGCGTCAGAGAGACGTCACTTATGCGACTTTGAAGTGTGTAGTCAGTTTCTAATTACGTATTTTCACAGTCTTATACGTTTTTATCAGTTTTATGACAACCTGAGAATTTCTTAACTTGCAAAATTATCTTTTCAACTGACGAACATCACATGTTTAATTAATGGCTTAATTCAAACCGGATCAACATATTATTTGTCTCTCCCCATACTACTAGATATTTGTATATATGTGGTGGTCCACCGGAAGGGGAGGGACTTTGCCTCTCTATAAAATCTGACTCCATCATGAATATACAGTAAAACTCTATTGTAAAATGGCTTCGTGCTGACAGACATGCCTTGCTACAGCGCCCCGTGTTTCAACGCAGTGTGGGATTTCGTTTTATACCGTGTTAGGAGCTGACTTTCACTCCAGTTTTTGAAGTTGCCTTAGTAAACTGTGCATGATATTTTGGCTTGTGAAGAATCTATATTTGATCTAGTGTAGCCAATGTGTTAGGAGGCATTTGCTTTTTGTGTGTAAATAACTCACCATGAGTGTGTGTATTTCTTAGTCTCCTACAGTATTTGCACAAACCAGAAGTGTCCTCTGCTCCCTTTCCTTTGTGTCTAACCTTTCATGGTTCCAAAATAAGGCCCCATATTGTAGAACACTGGGAAAGTATGTCCTACAAGTACTTTCTAGTAGCAAATTACTCTCAGCAGAACTTACTACTACCCCTTATACTGTATTTTGCACAGCTCTACTGCACCTATTGCCAAGGAGCAGTTTTTGGTTGTAGGACCACAGAAGGCAGTATCAAACAGTACACAGTATAACTTAAAGTGCTCATATTATGCTTTTGGGCTTTTTCCCTTTCTTTTATTGTGTTATATATCTTTTTTGTGCATGTTATAGGTTTACAAAGTGAAAAAGCCCAAAGTCCACCCCCCCAAAGGGACTTACCATCTCCAACAGAAAACACTGTTCACCAACTGCTCCAAACAGCTCTATTGTAGTCCAGCCTTTACTTCAGAGACAGACGTTATAATGCTCGCCTAGCTGCTAGCGTAGCACGCCCTCATACTCTGCTTCTGACTGGCTAGTAGTCCTTACCTAGCTACTGTCAGGGCACGCCCTCATACTCTGCTTCTGACTGGCTAGTAGTCCTTACCTAGCTAGTGTCATGGCACGCCCTCATACTCTGCTTCTGACTGGCTAGTAGTCCTTACCTAGCTACTGTCAGGGCACACCCTCATACTCTGCTTCTGACTGGCTAGTAGTCCTTACCTAGCTACTGCACATGTGCGACTCCTAACAAAGATGGAACAGAAGTGAGAGGTCTCACTCTGTAGCTAAAACAGAGAGCTCAACGCACAGGGTGAAAAGAGGAGCTGCAGCAATGTGCAGCACAACATAAATATGGTGTTTTTTGAAAATTAAACCACGTAAACCTATTCTGATACAAACTCTAAATACAATCATGAACCTGACAATGAGCATAATATGAGCACTTTAAAGTATACAGTACATATCTGCAGAAGAGATACTTTAAAATCTTCCTTATATAATGTCCTTTACAGTTCACTTGTGACTGAGCCCAGAGGTTATGCATACTGTATAGGATGAAATGATCTGCAGACACAGAAGTGATCGGGGCTTGTGGCTAAGATGCTCTCTCCTCTCTCCTTAATCTGCTCTTACTCCCTCTCCATTTGCAGTATACATTATGTCTGTGAATATTCTCAGTCATCCAGGTATTATGATATCCAGAAGTAGCTTTAATTACATTTTGCCTTTCATCTAAAATACTTCCCGAGTTCTGACTGACTTGTGGGGAGTTAGGCCTAAACCAGGTAATACGTTATGTTGACCAAAACCAGTTAAAGTGGGGCGACGAGCCTTTCGTCATAGAGAGGTGGTGAGACAGGATAACAGAGAGAAGTCGGTCCTCCAAGACGTTTATAATGTAGACACGAAGAATCCCAAAGTGATTGTGTGAAGAATGAAAAGATAATTTAAAATTTTACGTACTCTCTCATCTCTGCACATCTGATCAATTGCTTCGTGAATCACACATGCTTCTCAGGATGTTGGCTTTGGAGAGTTACAGAAATTGTCGATTGGGATCTGTTGCCCCCTATTTAAACCTAAACCAAACCTTAACCCTAGTCTTGCATTGCCAGACCTCCCTCCACAGAGTTGCAGAGGAGGGTCTGGTGAGTCCACACAGCATTCCGTGCAAACGTGCCCTGGTTTATCGGCATTTCTTTAAACCAATCACAACCGTCTTAGGCAGTGCTAAGCACCGTACGGAGCAAACGCGGCCTTTGCAAAATAGTCTCAGGAAGGAACTTGTTTTGGGGGAACATGTGTACGTTCAAAAGTTGATTTAGTCGTGCGACAGAAACCTCAGATTGGACAGATAGTCTAGCTAGCTGTCTGGATTTACCCTGCAGAGATCTGAGGAGCAGTTAACCATAGTCCTCACAAATCCACCGGAGGTTAGAACGCCAACACAAAGGAAGTCCAAGGCAACGGATATCCGGCCTAAATGCGTGAAATCCGGCAGAATTTCTGTTAGCAACGGAGCAATCCCTGAAGTGCAACGTCGTGGATATAGACTACCTTTACTTTAAATGCAAAGTGGTTGCTACGCATTTTAACAGGAGAGAAACACTGTTCGATGGGGAAACAGACTTCGACACAACACTGGCAATAAAAAGGTGTACTCGGTTTGAAGAAGTCTACAGCGCCCACTACATTGTCGGAGACCAATAGCATTGGTGCGCAGTTTGCCACGCGGACCATGCTGAGAGCAGACCTACTCTCACATGGCTGCCATGTGTGAACGGCCCTACAGAGGTTAAAAGCTTGGCATTCCCAAGCAGTCAGTCAGCCAGAACTAAGGAAGCCAATCGGATGAGAGGCGAAACATCTTAAAGAAATCTACCGCAAGTCTACAGTTGCCTTGGATTTAGCACTTCTAGATGATCAGATCCATATGATTTAAAGGGCAAACCCACCAGACTCCATTTAAATAAACAGTAATTTTGTCATCTTAAAACACACTTCATTTATAAATGACAGAAACTAAATAAAACTACCAAAAGCCATCTTGGTTCATCTTTCCACTGTTCCAACAATCACCACTCTGGTTTGGTTGAAATAAACTCTTAATTCACCCATTTACATGTGGAGATATGCTGGCTCTATACATGCTAAAAGTCCTGATTATTTACATGGAGTCTGGTGGAGATATGCTGGCTCTATACACGCTAAAAGTCCTGATTATTTACATGGAGTTTGGTGGAGATATGCTGGCTCTATACACGCTAAAAGTCCTGATTATTTACATGGAGTCTGGTGGAAATTTGCTGGCTCCATACACGCTAAAAGTCCTGATTATTTACATGGAGTCTGGTGGAGATATGCTGGCTCTATACACGCTAAAAGTCCTGATTATTTACATGGAGTCTGGTGGAGATATGCTGGCTCTATACACGCTAAAAGTACTGATTATTTACATGGAGTCTGGTGGAGATATGCTGGCTCTATACACGCTAAAAGTCCTGATTATTTACATGGAGTCTGGTGGAGTTTAGCGATTTTGGAGCTGGTTCTGGTTAATCTAAAAGGATCTTACTCTTTAACTAAAAGGTCTATCTCTGTAGGGATCCTTTCCATAATGTAGTCAGACACTTAGAATAATAATCTGAGTCGGTCAGCGGCAAAAACAGCACTTCTAGTGGACAGGGGATTGACGATGCACATTTGCTCTATACTACAGAGCAATGTAATACTATAGAGTCTATAGGATTACATTGAAGCCTGTATCGCGCTTCCAGTTACAGTGTTCTCGCTCATTACTGGACCAGATCTTTTATTCACATTAGTCACTTAGACACCAGTGCATGGGACAATAGGGCCTAGGTTGAAAGAAAAAAACAAACAAATTACCCTTGAACTAGTTATCAAGTAAGAGCAAATGAATGACACCTTGAGACATTTTCTTTGTGTTGTTTGAACGTTCAGCAGCGGCCTGAAGTTGGTCTGACACTGACAGCACTCTACTGCTTCAGTGTGTGCTCACTGGAAAAGCCCAGGAGGCATTCTCAGCCATGAGTGTTGCTGACAGTGGTAGCTACCAGTTGGTTAAGGCTGCTGTACTTTAGGGCCTATGAATTGGTGCCGGAAGCATATCGTCAGCGGTTCAGATCACAAAAAAAAAAAGAGAAGCAGTCTCGCACTGAATTTGCTCGTGATTTAGCCACTCATTTTAATCGATGGTGTGCTGCGTCTCAGGTAAAAACCTTAGAGGATTTGCAGGAACTAATTTAGCTTGAACAGTTTAAAAATACTCTGCCTGACCGTGTTGTAACTTACATAAATGCAGAGCCGGCCCGACCCATAAGCGAACTAAGCGGCTGCTTAAGGCCCCGTGGCTACCAGAGGGGCCCCCAAGAGCGCTTGAAATGTCCCACAATAGAGCTCATAACAGAGCCGGTCTATTTAAAGATAGTCTTGCTGCTAATAGGTCTCACATTAGACTTTAAATACTTATTTGTACATGATGAGTGCTTAAACTAATATTTACAATACACAAGTTGGTTTAGTGCCAAGTGCAGTGGCAACATGTCACAATGTGGAGAGTCCCCCCAAACCAAATCCTGCTTAGGGCCCCCAAAAGTCTAGGGCCGGCCCTGCATAAATGAACAGGAAGTAAGCAAGGTTACGGATGCTTCTAAATTGGCAGATTGAACTAGTTATCAAGTAAGAGCAAATGAATGACCGCTTGAGACTGTTGAGGGAAGTCAGAGGTAGAGACGCTGACCAGTAACCAGAGGGCTGTTGGTTTTGACCCTAAAAGCAGCATGTGTTTGAGTTCCCCGTACGCCAAGCATTGAACCCCTAAAGCACTCCATCGCCAAACTGGTTTGAAGAGTCGTATACTGTATGTGCAGGCAAAGTTTAAAGATGTTTCTACCTCTAAAAGTGAATGAAGCTGAAAGACGAATCATGATGTGAGTGCAAGCAAAGGTGAAGGCAATGAGGAGAGAAACTAAGGCCGGCTGCACACTGGCTGCGTGGCGTGTCCGTTTATATTTCGGCTCCCATGTTAACAGGTTAGAGCTTACACACCTGTGCCTGTGTTACATGCACATCTCAATGCTGAAAACTCGTGCATGCTAGAAATAGGAACGACGCCTATTTTTCACGCGACATGCAAGCGAGTTGGAAGCGTTTCCAGGCGAAATAGAATAGGAAAAGATGTTTATATGTCATTTAGACACAAATACATATTAATTAGGGTTGAGCATCGTTTGGATTTTTAGGATTCTGATTCCAATTCCGATTCTTCCTTTCGATTCCGGTTCTTATTGATTCTCGATTCCGATTCTTTGAGGGGTGGAGTTGAAACGGGTCACATGCCTATTTTCACAAATAAGAGGAAAGTTTTATTTTGATTCAATGGTGGGTTGCAGTTTTACAGCTTTTTCAATGCAAAATAAAGCCAGACTAGAGCTCCGCTTACTGTGCTGCACGGCTGCAACACAACAAGCGCCTGGCTGCTACGGAAACCAAAACTTGGGCATTTTAAATTTGGAATCTAAAATCAGATTTGAAGCCAAATGCTCCAAACGATTCCAAACGATTCCAATAAAGAAACGATTCAGATGGAATCGTAATTTTTCAAACGATTCCGAGTAGGAATCGGTTCTCGATGCCCAATCCTAATATTAATAAATGACATTTTGATGTTTGAAAGTCTCGAGGTTTTGACATGAATGCAGATTTAATGTCAGTTAAAAAAATAATAATAAATATTTATTGATTTTCAGATATTGCAAAGGAAACATTCTGTTGCCTATTCTTCCGTCAATACTGCCGACATTGTCTTTGCTGTAATCAGATCAGAATATATTTATGTTTATGGGAAACATCCATGTGTACAGACAAGGCTAGCAGCAGCAGCAGCGCGTCAGACACCTTTCTGGTGTGTAAAGACATAGAAAACACCACGCCAACGCCACGCCAACGCCACGCCACGCAGCCAGTGCGTAGGAGGCCTTAGGGCAACCTGCTGGGACTTCAGAAGGAGGTATTGTTGTGGATGTCACACTTCCAACCGCCCCATTCCTTCCCTCAGTGGCAGAAGTATTACTGTGCATCTAGTTGTAGTAAATTAAGCTATTTTAAATACTGTAATAAAAAAAAGGAATAATATATATGTATTTTAACAGATGTTCTTATCTTTCTCAGTGAGTTTTATGCCGTTTAAAAAAAAAAAAAATAGAACGCTGTATTTAAAATAAAATAACAAAAAAAAAAAAACTGCAGATGTCTAAATGTTTTATAAAAGATAAGTATAAGATTTTGTATAAGATGTGATATTTTGTGTGATTTGTCTACACTGAAATTGAATGTTCTGTGACAGCCATCGGGCATAAAAGTGATTGAATAATTGATTAATTAATTAATTATTGAGGAAACTATTAAAAATTCTGGCACACACTCACCTGGCCAATGTCTTTTTTTTCCTCTCTGGCTACTTAAGTGGTAAATTATGATGGTACTGTATGATGTACTTCTGGGAGGATACAGTACAAAGGCTGATGTACAATAACAGAGATGAACAGAAGATGGTGCTGTCGGTCAGGACAGGATGACACCTTAGTAAGTTGATGCTAAAGAGAATACAAAATGTAAAGCAGCACCAATATTTAAAACAGCATGATGGGATGTTTCTTGATCTTTTGTAAACAGTGACTAAGTGTTACATTTTTCCAAATGACATTGCCTACATATATTACTTACCTACATCCAAATTACTAAATTCAAAGCTTATTTGAATAAAAGCTTACATGCGGAAGTGCCTTTAAAGCGGCATTCTTTCTAATTTCCAGCAGAGGGTGACTCCACTGGCTCCAAAAAGAAGTCTGATTAAACAGAAGTGTTGACACACCAACCAGACGGCCAACTGTCGGCAGAAAAGCCAGTCGGACTGACCGCCTCACCGAATTGGTCCAAAAAGTGCCTCAGAACACACCGAAGCGATGCCGACTTGAGCGTACGTTTTGTGCGTGCGCGAGACGTACAAACAGAGAGATTATCTATTGATTGATGCTAGATAGCTGACAGTATAGCGCCTTTGCATCTTGAGTACACACTTGGCCATTGGCTGCATCCTTTGGTTTTATTCAGAATAGACGCTAGTAACAGCTGCATGTTTTTCACTTCACCTTTTCACATTTTAATATTTTATTAAAATGTATTTTAAGGCTGGAGGCAATTCCAGGTTCAACTCCCAGTGCACTTTTGTTTGCAGAGTAATAAGTAAGTAAGTAAGATGTTGATGTAAGATGTTTAAGACAGTTTCCCTGCAGGGAGATCATGAACTAAAACCTAAGTGTTGCTCCTCCAACAGGCCTCAGGCGATACTGTAACTACAGTCTGCACACACTGTGGACACACAGCACTCGTTTCAAATGCCAACACGCTGCTGGCAAAACGGGTAAGGATGGAAGCTTGGGGTGCGTCATTTAGGCCTAATTGAACGGATGAATTATGGTATTCTTCGGTAGCCTGAGTTACTTTAACCGTTGCTCATGTGGAATCTCAAAGACAGCCTGATGCTTTGTTTATAGACTATTTGTGGCTGGCTGTTTGCTGTTTGACCTATCTATTCCTGTCGATAAAGTACAATAGGTGTAAATCCTGTATAGTGCATACACTTGTAGCTGTTATGTGTCTTTGTAAGTCGCAAGCTCACGAAAATTGGGCTCCCCCAAAGGCCACGGTATAATTCGAACACTGGCTACACAGCTAATTAAGACTATCAGCTCCACACAACTCTCTCTGTATGAGTTCTATGTTCAGAAGATTGGGTCAGCCGGGGACTTTCACTCGCAGAAACTCAAGTGAAGATAATTACTAGGGGTGCACGATTCAGAAAATGTAACGATTCGATTCTAATATTGATTTTTAGGCTCAAGATTCGAGTCAAAATCAATTTTCGATTCAAAAATGATTCTCGATTAAAAATAACAATTCATGGGCGCCCGGATAGTTGGTAGAGCGCGCGCCCATATATATAGAGGTTAACTCCTCGACGCAATGGCCATGTGTTCGACTCTGACCTGCGGCCCTTTGCTAAATGTCATTCCCCCCTCTCTCTCTCTCTCTCCCCCCTTTCATGTCTTTAACTGTCCTGTCCAAATAAAGGCTGAAAATGCCCCCCAAAAAAAATATATATATATATACCAATCACAGTAGCCTATGTAAATGTAGTTACTTTTCCCATATGACTGCAGTAGACATACAATTTTTTTTTTTTTAATTAATCATTTTTGAATCGGTAGAGCTTGAATCGCGATACAAATGTGTGAATTTTTTTGCACACCCCTAATAATGACCTCTTCTGAAGAGTCCATCATGGTTTTTTTAATCCTCCGTGTCCTCCTTGGCTACTAGCAACTGCGTGGAGGAGGAGGGGTCACTTAGAATTCCTCATGGGGGGTGACAGAAATTACATTATCGTTTTAAAAGTAAAAGAGCTCAATGCAGAAAAATCCTCACATTCTAGAAACTGGAAACGATCCAAACAGTTCTGTCAATCAACTAAATGTTTAATCTGTCATTTCAGCTGGAATTCCTATTGTTGGGTAGTTTAATTTATAATAAAACATTGGATTTTATAACCTAGCCTACATGTGTTTATGTGTGCAAAAGTCTTAATTTCTAAAGGAACTAGTAACTAGGGGCAAATAAGCTATTTGCTTCTGCCTGCTCCTTCTCGAACTAATCCTTTTTTATTTGTTGGGTTTTTGTTAAATTCTGATTGTTTGTTTTATTTTGTGATTTTTGTTTTTTTATTTTGTTTTCTTTTGCAACAATGTTGATTGTTCGAGATAAATAATAAAAATGAAATGAAATGAACTGTGCTGGAGTAAAAAAGTCCAATATTTCTCTCTGAAATGTAGCCGAGTAGAAGTAGAAAGTGGTATGGAAAGAAAAGACACAAGTAAAGGTAACTGAAATTTGTACTTAAGTACAGTACTTGAGTAAATGTACTTAGTTACATTCCACCAATGGCTGTTTGTACAGTGTTGTATTGGTAGGCTGCTTCTTTTTGTCAGAACGATCTGGCCTCAGACCAACTACTTGCAAGACCTAATCTTCATGCACCAGTGATAAACTGATCTGGAAGCAGCCAGAAAGTGGGCGCTACCTTGGCAGACGAGCCAATCAGCGCCACGTCCGTCAACAGGACGGCTGACTCGTGAGACTCCGTTGTGTGTAGTTGAGTGTGATAGCGCCCCACGGTCTCGGTGTGAACGAGCAGCTGGCAGCTGTTTGGCGTCTGCAGCGAGAAGTAGCGACATGAAGCTGCTGGACGAGCGGATCTGGTCGCTGTTTAAACGCCACTGGCGGCAGACCCTCACCTACTGGAGCGTGTTCTTTAGCTTCGGCCTGTGCATCGCCTTCCTGGGACCCACCGTGCTGGACCTGAGGTGTCAGACCCAGTCCACGCTGCAGCAGATCACCTGGGTCTTCTTCTCCCAGCAGTTCTTCCTGTTGGTGGGCAGCAGCCTGGGAGGACTCTTCAAGAAAACGTGAGTGTGTTTAGTGAGCACTGAGTGGGAAAGTGCCAGAAATGGGGCAGTACTCACCAATTCATCTGCCAAAAATGTGATTGCCCTGACTGTATTCTAAATTTGACTGGCAAATCTGCAACATTCAAATGACATGTCGGTTGTTTGAGCAGCCAGTGAACTGTGACCAGAAGTGGGAATGTGACTGTGTGAAGTGGACATATGTTATCTTAGCTTGGGACTGAAAATATCCCTACATTGTCACATATCAGTTTCCTGTTAGATGCTGATCCATTTCACATCCATTTTAATTTTAGTGGGCCATCTGCAGGCTCTGTTAGATGGGTAATTGGACTCTTTTCTTATCATCTAGTCTCTGTCCTGGCCCTAAATAAAAATACTAGAGTGTCTACAGCCATGGTAGCGGCTCTGTGAGGCTGTGCTTTGTTTATAATCTTAGTTTAGCATGGTAGCATGCTTTGCTAATAAGCAATCAACTCAAAGGGCAACTGAAACATATGCAAATGCTATTGGTTTTTTAGGAATGTGGTCATCTGATGTTTGTCAGGGGATTACAAAATCCAAAAAAGTTATTACAATTCATCCGTAGGTGGGCTCAAATGTGTGTAGTAAATGTCATGGCAGTCAGTCAAATAGCTATTGAGACAAATTACTCAAAATAATACATGCCATCCGAATAGAGCTCAACAGTGTGGTTCCGGAAGTGAAAATCCAATTAATTTTCTCTATAAGAAATGTCGACTGACCACATCTACAAGGCTGTAAAAGCTTCATGTTCCTGTAGAAGTCTGTATGAAATCAACCTACGGAGAAGTACTACACTACCCACAATCCTAAGCGTAAAGAGCAACCCGCAAACGGCTAGTGAGCTGCTACCACTGAAGTCTGTGATCGTTTATGTACACAGTCTTGTACCTTTTTGTCTTTTTTATTATTCAATTTTCAAATGGTTTATGGTCAAGGCTGGTTGGTTCGGTTCCAGGCTTAAAACTCTAAACGCATATTCAGAAACATCAACGGAGCAATTAAATGGGCAAAAATCACTTCCAGAACCAGAGCCGATAAAAAAGTGTTTGGTCACTGTCGAGCTCTATTGAGCTAGATCACATGTGTCAAACTCAAGGCCCGCGGGCCAAATCCGGCCCCTCGCAGATTATGATCCGGCCCGCATATAGGTTCACATTACATTTTGGCCCACTTACTTGTTGTCAGTTTTTCCAACATTTTTGTCACTTTTGGCAAAATTTTTGTAATTCTTTCTGATGTTTTTGCCACTTTTTCCAACATTTTTGTCACTTTTTGTCACTTTTGGCAACATTTTTGTAATTCTTTCTGATGTTTTTGCCACTTTTTCCAACATTTTTATCACTTTTGGCGATGTTTTTGTAATTCTTTCTGATGTTTTTGCCACTTTTTCCAACATTTTTGTCACTTTTTGTCACTTTTGGCGAAGTTTTTGTAATTCTTTCTGATGTTTTTGCCACTTTTTCCAACATTTTTGTCACTTTTGGCAAAATTTTTGTAATTCTTTCTGATGTTTTTGCCACTTTTTCCAACATTTTTGTCACTTTTTGTCACTTTTGGCGACATTTTTGTAATTCTTTCTGATGTTTTTGCCACTTTTTCCAACATTTTTATCACTTTTTATCACTTTTGGCGATGTTTTTGTAATTCTTTCTGATGTTTTTGCCACTTTTTCCAACATTTTTGTCACTTTTGGCGAAGTTTTTGTAATTCTTTCTGATGTTTTTGCCACTTTTTCCAACATTTTTGTCACTTTTCCCGACGTTTTTGGGGCACTTCTTTTCTACGATGGCTGAGGAACTTTCTCCTGACTTCTTTAGGACTTTATGTTGACCAAACTGTAAGTGAGAAGACTATATGACACATGCAATAATACAGTCAAATATATTTTACTTTTTCGACTAAATAAAAGGCCCATGGTATGATTCTTGTTTCCCAGTGTGGCCCTTTAGTAAAGTTGAGTTTGACACCCATGAACTAGATGGAATAGAAAGTCAGCAGAACTCATCATCTGGGGACCATGAATGACTGTAACAATGTTTGCCAATCAATCAGGTAGATGTTGAGATATTTCACAGAATAATTAAAATGTTGACCTTCTGTTTGTGCTAGAGGAAAAGTCAAGATGTCACCCCAAGTCAGGAGGGTTCATCCTCTGGGGATTATGAATGTATGTACACACTTTCACTGTAATCCATGCAGTAGTTGTTGAGATATTCTAGTCTGGACCAAAGTGGTAGACCGACCGATTATTACTGCCACCACTGATTACATGCACTCTACATTATGATGTTGGTCCCTTATATCACATGCTCTGGGTGAAATGTCCCTGGTTATCTAGGACAAGGTTGAAAGGAGAGTGGAAAGTTGGCAGAAAATAAGGAGACTACAAGGTAAATATAATGTAGAGGTGTGATAAATAAAAGATAATGGAGCAGCAGACCATCAAGGTGACTTTACTGCAGCAAAACAAGCTGGAAATTCCTTCTTCAAAGGCTTCAATTTTCCACTACATGGTACCTGCTCGAGTGTACTCGCCTTTTTGGGTTTTCCATTATGATAAAAAGTCCCTGGTACCTGCCAACAGGTACTTTATTTAGTACCACCTCCGTCCAGGTGACCAGCCACGCTCGCCTCACTTTTGGTGGATGGAAATTTTAAGCTGCACACTTGCAGCTTGTCTTGCTTAATACTGAACCAGTTTTTAATATTGTTGTTCCCATAAGTCACTTAGACACAAACTCATAGGAAAATAGGGTCCAGGTTGAAAACACCTGAAGTTACCCTTTAAGAAAATATAGACTTATTAAAACTTAAAGCCTTAAACTTCTCACTGAGTGACTGAATGTTGTCATTAACCGTCTGAATATACCGCATAATGCTTCTGGTGTGTTGTCTTCTCTTTCTGTGTCTTCTCCAGACTCCAGTCCTCCCTGTCAGCCCTGTTCTCCTGCGCTCTCATCATCTCGCTCGTGTTCGCCATCATACCGCTATGTAACCACGTGATACTGCTGGCCGTCGCCATGGCGATTGCTGGCTTAGCCATGGGGGTGATTGACACCATTGCCAACCTCCAGCTGGTGAAGCTGTTTCAGAAAGACTCCGCCCTCTTCCTGCAGGTGTGTGTGTGTGTGTGTGTGTGTGTGTGTGTGTGTGTGTGTGTGTGTGTGTGTGTGTGTGTGTGTGTGTGTGTGTGTGTGTGTGTGTGTGTGTGTGTGTGTGTGTGTGTGTGTGTGTTTGTGTGTGTGTGTGTGTGTGTGCGCCATGCAATAACGTGCACTAATCAATATTTTGACGTGACCAATCGGGTCACACAACATAGTCAGTCAGTCAGACTGCATATTAGCATAAGTATTAAATATGATGACTTTACTTAAAGGTGCTGTAGGTAGGATTGTGAAGATCCAGGACTTAGCCAAAAAATTTGAACATCAACAACTTCTCAGTCCCTCCCCCCTTTCTGCTAAAGCCCAAAACGGTCTCCTAAGCCCCTCCCCCTACAAGGGAGAATGAATGTGTGTGCATGAGCAGTGATTGACATGCAGTTAGACACTCCCCCCCTGGCCCTGATTGGTGCATCTGAACAGTTAGACACCCCCCACTGGCCCTGATTGGTGCATCTGAACAGGTAGACACTCCCCCTGGCCCTGATTGGTGCATCTGAACAGGGAGCTGTGGATTTTTGTAAATCTCACTCCAGGCTGTAGGTGGAGCCAGAGGAGCTTAATTAATTTTAATGACCTGCTTCATGTAGTTCTACTGGAACATAGGGGTCAGTTTCAGCAAATATGACAGAAAGGTAGTTTTATAAGTCTTACCTACTGCACCTTTTAATATTACACAATGTTAATTTGCCCAATTACTTTTGGTACCCTGAACTGTAGGGTCTATGCACAAAAATGGTTAATTCTATATCCTTAAATCAAAGCCGAATGTCTGCACTCAAAGCATATTCTAATTGTTTTGTTTCAAATCCATTGTGGTGGAGTCAAAATAAAAAAAATGTTGTCACTGTCCAAATAATTATGAAGGTGACGGTATAATCGTAGGGAGATTTATGTTCACGTGTGGCCATAGGCCTTGCATTTCTTCATAGGCCTCGGAGCACTGGTGAGTCCCCTGGTGGCTTATCCTTTTCTGGCAAACGACTCCTGTGTCCTGGGTGCCAACTGGACCGCCAACTCGTCCTCTCCTTCGGACCTCCAGCACCTCCGCGAAAGACTGGCCGGGCATGGAGCAGCCTTACGCAACATCTCCCAGTATCCTCTGCACACAGAGGGGGAAGTCATCACCAGGGTGTCGTATGCTTTCTGGATCATGGCTCTTATCAATGTGAGTTCATGTCAATATTAGTCTCGCGTTGCCAGACCTTCCTCCACAGCGCTGTGGAGGAAGGTCTGGCTACACCACAGATACATGCTGGGATAGGAGAGAAAAACCCTCCTATCCCAGCAATTTTTTAAACCAGTCGCAATCATCTAGGGGGGTGAGGTCTCGGGAGGGAACTTGTTTCAGTGAAACATCTGCTGTGGCTGGAAACTCTCCGTTTACACTCAGGGTGTGAGGTCATGATTAATAGTTTATAATACAGTCAAACAAGCGCACTTTTTTTGTAACATTAGAAGGCCAAGTATATAATTTAATTTATATTTAAACATCACTAGAGCTGCTAAAATTAAAGGTCCCATGGCATGAAAATTTCACTTTATGAGGTTTTTTAGGGGACCACTAAGGTCTATATAAAAGAGACTTCAGATACAGTATTAGGGGACCACTAAGGTCTATATAAAAGAGACTTCAGATACAGTATTAGGGGACCACTAAGGTCTATATAAAAGAGACTTCAGATACAGTATTAGGGGACCACTAAGGTCTATATAAAAGAGACTTCAGATACAGTATTAGGGGACCACTAAGGTCTATATAAAAAAGACTTCAGATACAGTATTAGGGGACCACTAAGGTCTATATAAAAGAGACTTCAGATACAGTATTAGGGGCCCACTAAGGTCTATATAAAAGAGACTTCAGATACAGTATTAGGGGACCACTAAGGTCTATATAAAGAGACTTCAGATAGTATTAGGACCACTAAGGTTATATAAAAGAACTTCAGATCAGTATAGGGGACCACTAAGGTCTATATAAAAGAGACTTCAGATCAGTATTAGGGGACCACTAAAGGTCTATATAAAAGAGACTTCAGATACAGTATTAGGGGCCCACTAAAGGTCTATATAAAAGAGACTTCAGATACAGTATTAGGGGACCACTAAGGTCTATATAAAAGAGACTTCAGATACAGTATTAGGGGACCACTAAGGTCTATATAAAAGACTTCAGATACAGTATTAGGGGACCACTAAGGTCTATATAAAAGAGACTTCAGATACAGTATTAGGGGACCACTAAGGTCTATATAAAAGAGACTTCAGATACAGTATTAGGGGACCACTAAGGTCTATATAAAAGAGACTTCAGATACAGTATTAGGGGACCACTAAGGTCTATATAAAAGAGACTTCAGATACAGTATTAGGGGACCACTAAGGCTATATAAGAGACTTCAGTACAGTAGGGGACCACTAAGGCCTATATAAAAGAGACTTCAGATACAGTATTAGGGGACCACTAAGGTCTATATAAAAGAGACTTCAGATACAGTATTAGGGGACCACTAAGGTCTATATAAAGACTTCAGTACAGTATTAGGGGACCACTAAGGCCTATATAAAAAAAGACTTCAGATACAGTATTAGGGGACCACTAAGGCTATATAAAGAGACTTCAGATACAGTATTAGGGGACCACTAAAGGTCTATAAACTAATTGCCGGTCTATATAAAAGAGACTTCAGATACAGTATTAGGGCACTAAGGTATATAAACAAGTAGGGACTAATATATAAACTCGAATATTGGGTTATAGTAAGTATTAGGGGACCACTAAGGTTATATAAAGAGACTTCAGATACAGTATTAGGGGACCACTAAGCCTATATAAAAGACTTCAGATACAGTATTAGGGGACCACTAAGGTCTATATAAAAGACTTCAGATACAGTATTAGGGGGACCACTAAGGTCTATATAAAAGAGACTTCAGATACAGTATTAGGGGACCACTAAGGTCTATATAAAGAGACTTCAGATACAGTATTAGGGGACCACTAAGGTCTATATAAAGGGACTTCCAGATACAGTATTAGGGGACCACTAAGGCCTATATAAAAAGACTTCAGATACAGTATTAGGGGACCACTAAGGTCTATATAAAGAGACTTCAGATACAGTATTAGGGGACCACTAAGGCCTATATAAAAGACTTCAGTACAGTATTAACTAAGGTCTATTAAAGAGACTTCAGTACAGTATTAGGGCACTAAGGTTATAAGTATAGTTATATGAGACTTCAGATACAGTATTAGGGGACCACTAAGGTCTATATAAAGAGACTTCAGATACAGTATTAGGGGACCACTAAGGTCTATATAAAGAGACTTCAGATACAGTATTAGGGGACCACTAAGGCCTATATAAAAAAGACTTCAGATACAGTATTAGGGGACCACTAAGGTCTATATTAAAGAGACTTCAGATACAGTATTAGGGGCCACTAGGCTTATATAAAGCTTCAGATACAGTATTAGGGGACCACTAAGGTCTATATAAAGAGACTTCAGATACAGTATTAGGGGACCACTAAGGTCTATATAAAGAGACTTCAGATACAGTATTTAATGATTAATCAATTTGAGTCATTTTATATAATTTTATATATAAAAAATCTCTGATGTCAGCTTGTTAAATGTGAATATTTTCTAGTTTCTTCTCTCCTCTGTGACTGTAAACCGAATATCTTTGACATTTGAGGACGTCATCTTGGGCTTTTTGCGAAACACTGACTGACATTTTTTACCATTTTCTGACATTTTATAGACCTAATCGATTAATCAAGAAACTAATTGACGGCTTATTCGACAATGAGAATAATCGTTAGTTGCAGCCCTAACCATCACTGTATAATTAGTCGGTGATAAAGATGGCTTCTTGGACCTGGAGGCCGACATGAAAAATCAAAGTTTAGCAGCACTGATGTAGCTTCTCTCTGGTGAGGCTTTTGTTGGAGCATAATCGTACGATTTAAGCATCCCATGACTACATTTTCCATGCAGTGTTGCACAATAATAACAATGTGAAAATGACCATAATTGAAGTAAATGATATAATAAAATAACAGAGTGACTCACAGTGACTTCTTCAGAGCCACTCAGAGTTATGTCTTTGCTTTCAGTTTTGCTCCTCTTGTTTGCATTTCTTGAGATTAAGCCTTGACCTTGCCTCTCAGATGAAGTAATGAGCTCCCACCTTTCAAAAATAAGTTTTTCTGTTTGAACATGATCTGTTTCCAGCAGATAAGACGCACTGGGTTTTACTTTTATGACGGGAGGTTCACAAATTAAATCAGGTGACAGGAAATGTTGACTGTTAACTTGGTAAACAAAAGCCTCTTTGTATGTCTGTGTGTGTGTGTGTGTGTCTCTGTGTGTGTGTGTGTGTGTCTGTGTGTGTGTGTGTATGTGTGTGTGTGTCTGTCTGTCTGTCTGTGTGTCTGTCTGTGTGTGTGTGTGTGTCTCTGTCTGTGTGTGTGTGTGTGTGTCTGTGTCTCTGTGTGTGTCTCTGTGTGTGTCTCTGTGTGTGTGTGTGTGTGTTTGTGTGTGTGTGTGTGTGTGTCTGTCTGTCTGTGTGTCTGTCTGTGTGTGTGTGTGTCTCTGTCTGTGTGTGTGTGTCTGTGTGTGTGTGTGTGTGTGTCTCTGTCTGTGTGTGTGTGTCTCTGTCTGTTTGTCTGTCTGTGTGTCTGTGTGTGTGTGTCTCTGTCTGTCTGTGTGTGTGTGTGTGTGTGCGTGTGTGTCTGTGTGTGTGTCTCTGTCTGTCTGTGTGTGTGTGTGTCTCTGTCTGTCTGTCTGCGTGTGTGTGTGTGTCTCTCTGTCTGTCTGCGTGTGTGTGTGTCTCTGTCTGTGTGTGTGTGTGTCTCTGTCTGTGTGTGTGTGTGTCTGTGTGTGTCTCTGTCTGCGTGTGTGTGTGTGTCTCTCTCTGTGTCTGTCTGTGTGTGTGTGTGTGTGTGTGTGTGTGTGTGTGTGTGTGTGTGTGTGTGTCTGTCTGTCTGTGTGTGTGTGTGTGTGTGTGTGTGTCTCTCTGTCTGTCTGTGTGTGTGTGTGTGTGTGTTTTGTGTGTTTCTTTGTCTGTGTGTGTGTGTGTGTGTTTCTTTGTCTGTGTGTGTGTGTGTGTGTGTGTGTGTGTTTCTTTGTCTGTGTGTGTGTGTGTGTGTGTGTGTGTGTGTGTGTGTGTGTGTGTGTGTGTGTGTGTGTGTGTGTGTGTGTGTGTGTGTCTCCTGGCAGCTCCCAGTGCCAGTAGCAGTGCTCTCTTTGATCTACCATGAGAGACTGCTGCCTTGCTCCAGCACCGGTCCACGTCTGCTCGACAGAGACTCTCCGTCCAGCACAAGCCCCACCGGGGACAGTGGTCAAGGTAATGCATGTCTGTGTGTGTGTGTGTGTGTGTGTGTGTGTGTGTGTGTGTGTGTGTGTGTGTGTTGTGATTGTGATTTGTAGTATTTAAATTAAATGACAGACCTCAGCATCCCTCTCTCTCTTCAGGTCATGGGAGTTTGTTTGGTTGCTGTAACCCTGCCAAACTCCGGGATCGCCCTGCTACTTTCTTCCTTCTCCACATTCTGGGTGGAGCCATCCTCTTCCTCACTGATGGGATTATAGTAAGACTTTCTGCTACACACATATACACACAAACGTGTAAAACTGCACTCTATACCGGGGCGTGGAGGGAGAGACGTAAGGCAAAGATAGTGCGTGAGGTAAAATGGGACAGGTGCATGCTGGTGTTCTAAAAAGAAGAGGAAAGTAGTTTTTGTAGTTTGGCTGCTGATGTTGCACATTTACCAAAAGAGTCAGAAGTTGGAGCTGCAGCAATGGCTCTGACTATAGGCTGTAAAAATAAAGGACGGAGCTTCCAGGTCTGAAAAGTGAAGCCAATGCAGAAGTACCTTAAACCTGCATTCTATCTAATTTCCAACAGGGGGCGACTCCACTGGCTCCAAAAGAAGTCTGTTGCTATTAAAGTCTATGAGAAAATGACCTTACTTCTTTATTACCTCAGCAAACATGTTCATAATGAGTATATGGCCTCAGTCGCTAGTTTCAAGTCTTCTTCGATACAGCGTGGTGTTCATTTTGTAAATTATGGTCCCATTTATTTTAAAATAGACGATAAAGCAGGGGATGCTTTAGGACCTGTCAATCAGGACAGAGGCTTAGCGATGCTAACCATGCTAACACTGTGGACATTAAAATAGACCTGAACTTGTTTTTGTGTGTCCAAACACCCTGTCACTGTGTGTTTTCACTTTATCAAAGTTAATTGGAATATTTTGGTCCACTAAAAATGTCTTGTTCAGTGTTTAGTAGCACCTCACCAACCAATGCTAGCAAGCTAGTGATAGAGTTAGCTGGTAACTTGAGGGAAAGTTAGCTGATTTTCTGCGTTCTGCCGTACGTGCAGATGAGAGGCGCCCGTGCCCGGAGGTAAAACTTCCCTGGATGCCTCACTCCAGCTGTTAGAAAATGTACAGCTTTCCCTCTGTAGCGTTTAGCTTAGCGCAGCTGCATTGCAACCATAAACAACACTTGCTTTACCGCGTCATCCTCCCCAGCTCCACCCTCTCGTCCAAAAATCATCACGTCCGGGGTAAAAAAAAAACAACCAAGACGGCTACGTCTTCGCACACCAGAAAGGTGTCTGACGCGGTGCTGCTGCTGCTGCTGCTGCTAGCCTCGTCTGGACATAAATATATACTGATCACAAAGACAACATCGGCAGTATTGACGGCAAAATATAGGCTCCAGAATATTTCCTTCTGGATTAACAGGTGCAATACTTGAAAATGGATTTTTTTCTTTTTTATTATTACATTCATATATCTGCATTTATATCAAAACCTCGAGACTTTCAAACATCAACATGTCATTTATTAATATGTATTAGTGTCTAAACGACATATAAACATCTTTTCCTATTCTATTTTGCCAGGAAATGCTTCCAACACGCTTGCGTGTCGCGTGAAAAATAGGCGTCTGTTCTATTTCTAGCATGCACGCGTTTTTGGCGCCTGAGACGTGCGCGTCACGCAGGCAGTGTGCACGCTCTAACCTGTTAGACCTTTTCTCTTTGAGAAATACTGGTGGAGATGTTGTCCGAGTGGTGCCCACGTTGTCAGACTTGAAAACCTCTGCTGTGTTGTCCTGCAGGGCTCCTATGCTGGCTTCGTCTACACCTACGCAGTGTCCCCTCCTCTGCTGATGGGTCACAAGACCGCTGGCTGCCTGGACAGTGTCTTCTGGGCCTCCATCACAGTAGGAAGACTGGCTTTCATCTACCTGTCCTACAGATTCCAAGCACCCAGGCTGCTCACCTTCAGTTTGGTATGAACATACATTTAAAATACCAAACTAAAATGAATACAGTAGTTGATATCACAGTGCAGTGAGTATAGAGCTCAGAAGGTGAGGTTGTCCCACATTGATTTGCGTGTCCCACGGAGCAGTAAATTCTAGTATAAGCAATAAAGCTCATGCACAGCTGTTGTATGTTGGTTCTAACCAAATATTTGAACGGCATGGTAATGCACATGACAGGATTTGGTGGCATCGTTTGGAGGATGATTAAGAGGTTATACAAACAAGCTATTTAAGCCAAACTGAACTGCTTTGTCATGTTCACTTTCGTAACAAGAGAACATTGTCTTTTACTTTACTTTGGTCTGTTTGTCTTTGAACACATGTACAGTAAATGTAGTAGTACGTGCCTGATGCCCGCTCAATAGCAGCACATCTGTTAAAGAGCTATGCCCCCTAGTGGTCTGAAAGGGGAACTGTACCCTTGGATGATGAAATGAACACAGGCAGGTTTGCTGCGGTTTTTGGTGTTTTTTTGCCCCCAGCGTCTCCTTCCAGGCAGCGTGGCAGTGGTTATGTTTAGGGTTAAGGTTAGGGTTAGCTGCCTGGAAGGCACCGTTGGAGGCATAAAACACGATCAAGCGTTTGCTGCGACTTGTTTTATTTTCAATTTTTCATGAGCTTTTTATGTTGGGTTCAGATAGATTGAGAGCTGTACTGCAGCTCCAATCAGTACTGCAGCCCCAAGATGCAACCCACAACATTTGAGGAAAGATTTGGAAAAAGGCCAAGGGAACTTTATCAGGATGCATCCTGGATCCATGAAATAAAAATAAAAATCTGCCTTCCTCTAAGGGAATTTAACATAGGGGTGTACTGACTTATGCCCCCTGTATTTTAAGGAAGAACATTTATTTATTTATTTATGATACACTATTCATTCACAAAGAAAATTGGTGTCCTTAAAGGTTGGATTTTTCCTTATTTTTTAATTAAGGCATTAAGATCAATATATATATATATGCAGCAGTGTACCAGTGTTTTGAGGAAACATGGTGATGATGGTTAGAGCTGCGACTTATAGCCTCATCTGTTTTCTGTTTACAGCAGAACACCGACTTCTGTTAAGTTCTGGTCGTTGTCTGACTCTCGCTGTGTGTCTTTCAGGTGGGGGTCATCCTGGTGCAGTGCCTGGTGTTGATCTTCTACACCAGCTGTGTGTTTCTCTTCATTGGTACTTGCCTGTTGGGACTGTGCATCAGCAGTGTGTTCCCGTCAGTGCTGGCCTTTACAGAGGACGTCTTAGACTACAAAGGTAAAGTAACACACACACATTCTGACACACTCTGGGCATCAATTCCTACTCTATGAGGAGGACCAAAGATTTTGATGCTGTTAGACCAGCTGCTGATGTTGGCTTACTAGTAGGGCTGGGCGATGTGAAGAAAATCAAATATCACGGTATTTTTTACCTCTAACAATATTGCGATGATATTGTAGGGTTGACTACTGGTGCTTTCACAAAATATTTACACAACGGGGTTTTTGATAAATAATCATCAATAATGTTGACATAATGACTAAGTGGGTAAACGCAAATAATAGAACAGTTAGAAAAGTCTGGTAAGTTCAGAAGATTGCATCCTTTTAGTGTAATGCAGCCTTTAAAACCAGGAAACACACCAACACACACACATGTCCAAAATCAAAGACGATATCTAGTCGTATCACAATATCGATATAATATTGACATATTGCCCAGCCCTACTAACTAGCAAGGCCAACAGTAATAGAGCAAAATTCAACCTGGGCAGCAGTAGAGGCGGTTGTACCAGCATCTGGTTCAGAAGTAGTTTAGCAGACTTAAAGGTGCTCTAAGGCTTAGAGCACCTTTAAGTCTGCTAAACTACTTCTGAACCAGGACTTTTTTCGACATACTATACTATAGTATGTCGAAAAAAGTCCTTGTATAGTGTCGAAAAAGTCCTAGTATAGTATGTCGAAAAAAAGTCCTAGTATAGTATGTCATAAAGTCATAGTATAGTACGTCAAAAAAAGTCATAGTATGTCGAAAAGTCATAGTATGTTGAAAAGTCATAGTATGTTGAAAAGTCATAGTATGTTGAAAAAAGTCATAGTATAGTATGTAAAAAAAAAAAAGTCATAGTATGTCGAAAAAGTCATAGTATAGTATGTAAAAAAAAAGTCATAGTATGTCGAAAAAGTCATAGTATAGTATGTTGAAAAAAAGTCATAGTATAGTATGTCGAAAAAGTCATAGTATAGTATGTAAAAAAAAGTCATAGTATGTCGAAAAAGTCATAGTATAGTATGTTGAAAAAAAGTCATAGTATAGTATGTCGAAAAAGTACAAAAAATGTCATAGTATAGTATGTCGAAAAAAGTCATAGTATAGTATGTTGAAAAAAAGTCATAGTATAGTATGTTGAAAAAAGTCATAGTATAGTATGTCGAAAAAAAGTCATAGTATAGTATGTCGAAAAAAGTCATAGTATAGTATGTTGAAAAAAGTCATAGTATAGTATGTTGAAAAAAAGTCATAGTATAGTATGTTGAAAAAAAGTCATAGTATAGTATGTGAAAAAAGTCATAGTATAGTATGTTATAAAAAGTCATAGTATAGTATGTTAAAAAAGTCATAGTATAGTATGTTATAAAAAAGTCATAGTATAGTATGTTATAAAAAAGTCATAGTATAGTATGTTATAAAAAAGTCATAGTATAGTATGTTATAAAAAAGTCATAGTATAGTATGTTATAAAAAAGTCATAGTATAGTATGTTGAAAAAAGTCATAGTATAGTATGTTATAAAAAAGTCATAGTATAGTATGTTGAAAAAAAGTCACAGTATAGTATGTTGAAAAAAAGTCACAGTATAGTATGTTGAAAAAAGTCACAGTATAGTATGTTGAAAAAAAGTCACAGTATAGTATGTTGAAAAAAGTCATAGTATAGTATGTTATAAAAAGTCACAGTATAGTATGTTGAAAAAAGTCATAGTATAGTATGTTATAAAAAAGTCATAGTATAGTATGTTGAAAAAAAGTCACAGTATAGTATGTTGAAAAAAAGTCATAGTATAGTATGTTGAAAAAAGTCATAGTATAGTATGTTATAAAAAGTCATAGTATAGTATGTTATAAAAAAGTCATAGTATAGTATGTTATAAAAAAGTCATAGTATAGTATGTTATAAAAAAGTCATAGTATAGTATGTTATAAAAAAGTCATAGTATAGTATGTTATAAAAAGTCATAGTATAGTATGTTATAAAAAAGTCATAGTATAGTATGTTATAAAAAAGTCATAGTATAGTATGTTATAAAAAAGTCATAGTATAGTATGTTGAAAAAAGTCATAGTATAGTATGTTATAAAAAAGTCATAGTATAGTATGTTGAAAAAAAGTCACAGTATAGTATGTTGAAAAAAGTCATAGTATAGTATGTTATAAAAAGTCACAGTATAGTATGTTGAAAAAAGTCATAGTATAGTATGTTATAAAAAAGTCACAGTATAGTATGTTGAAAAAAGTCATAGTATAGTATGTTATAAAAAAGTCATAGTATAGTATGTTGAAAAAAAGTCACAGTATAGTATGTTGAAAAAAGTCATAGTATAGTATGTTATAAAAAAGTGTTTGTATAGTATGTTATAAAAAAGTCATAGTATAGTATGTTATAAAAAGTCATAGTATAGTATGTTATAAAAAAGTCATAGTATAGTATGTTATAAAAAAGTCATAGTATAGTATGTTATAAAAAAGTCATAGTATAGTATGTTGAAAAAAAGTCACAGTATAGTATGTTGAAAAAAAGTCATAGTATAGTATGTTGAAAAAAGTCATAGTATAGTATGTTGAAAAAAAGTCATAGTATAGTATGTAGAAAAAAGTCATAGTATAGTATGTTATAAAAAGTCATAGTATAGTATGTTATAAAAAGTCATAGTATAGTATGTTATAAAAAGTCATAGTATAGTATGTTATAAAAAGTCATAAGTCATGTATGAGTATGTTATAAAAAAGTCATAGTATAGTATGTAATATAAAAAGTCATAGTATAGTATGTATAAAAAATCATAGTATAGTATGTGTAAAAGTAAGTTATAAAAAAGTCATAGTATAGTATGTAGAAAAGTCATAGTATAGTTATTCGAAAAAAAGTCATAGTATAGTATGTTGAAAAAGCATAAAGTCATAGTATAGTATGTTGAGAAAAAGTCATAGTATAGTTAATGTTGAAAAAAGTCAGAGTATAGTATAAAATCATGGTATGGTATGTTGAAAAGAAAAGTCATAGTATAGTATGTTGAAAAAAAGTCATAGTATAGTATGTTGAAAAAAGTCACAGTATAGTATGTCGAAAAAAAGTCACAGTATAGTATGTCGAAAAAAAGTCACAGTATAGTATGTTGAAAAAAAGTCATAGTATAGTATGTTGAAAAAAAGTCACAGTATAGTATGTTGAAAAAAAGTCATAGTATAGTATGTTGAAAAAAAGTCACAGTATAGTATGTCGAAAAAAAGTCACAGTATAGTATGTTATAAAAAAGTCATAGTATAGTATGTCAAAAAAAAGTCATAGTATAGTATGTCGAAAAAAAGTCATAGTATAGTATGTCAAAAAAAAGTCATAGTATAGTATGTCGAAAAAAAGTCATAGTATAGTATGTCGAAAAAAAGTCATAGTATAGTATGTTGAAAAAAAGTCACAGTATAGTATGTCGAAAAAAAGTCACAGTATAGTATGTTATAAAAAAGTCATAGTATAGTATGTCGAAAAAAGTCATAGTATAGTATGTCGAAAAAAGTCATAGTATAGTATGTCGAAAAAAAGTCACAGTATAGTATGTCGAAAAAAAGTCACAGTATAGTATGTCGAAAAAAGTCATAGTATAGTATGTCAAAAAAAGTCATAGTATAGTATGTTGAAAAAAAGTCACAGTATAGTATGTTATAAAAAGTCATAGTATAGTATGTCGAAAAAAAGTCATAGTATAGTATGTCGAAAAAAGTCATAGTATAGTATGTCGAAAAAAAGTCATAGTATAGTATGTCGAAAAAAGTCATAGTATAGTATGTCGAAAAAAGTCATAGTATAGTATGTCAAAAAAAGTCACAGTATAGTATGTCGGAAAAAAGTCATAGTATAGTATGTCGAAAAAAAGTCACAGTATAGTATGTTGAAAAAAAGTCATAGTATAGTAAAGTCATTCAGTGCATCTCACTTTCCTTAAATTGCATCCCTGACTCCTCCACTTGCCTCCCTTCTCTGAAGCTCATGTTCTAATAGCTGAAGGTTTTGTCGATAGTTTAAAGTTTGAATGAGCTCTGCAGGTGAAAGTACGTGGGAGGAGTAGCATTTTATGACATTTTATTAGCAATTTCTGTCTTATTTCTTGTGTGTTAAAGGTTGTGCCACCACGGTCCTGGTGACCAGTGCCAGCACAGGTGAGATGATCCTGCAGCTGCTCGTCGGATCGGTAAGACGCTGATTTGCGTTCCCATAACTAAATTACACGAGAGGGTGTGCTATACTTCAGCGTTACGGACCTCGTCGCTGGCCTCATGTAGAGATTGGGGGAATTCCCTAAACTGAATAAATACTACACATATAAACAAAACTGGCTCGCTAGCTTGATCTTGTTGTAGCGATCTGCTGAAAATATACATCTGCTTTTATGTTATGGATAGATTTAGCTACTACGTCTGCGAACTTCACACGTAGGCAGTTTTTAAGATAGCGTTGTGTCACCAACTCACCGGCACCGAAGACCTTTTAAAGGACAATTCCGGCGCAAGACGAACCCTAGGGGTTAATAACAGATGTGTACCCACTCTGTCGTTCTCGGGTCATGTTTCATGCTATCAAGATATGTTGCTTTAGCTTGAAACAAGCTGCGGAACCGCTGATTAACCCGCGCAACGCGTATTCGGGGCACAGGAAAAGTAAAAAATAACATCTATATACCACCACTAAAGGCTCAAAATATCACCACGCTTCCACGGTAGCATAATGAGGGTCCCTACATGTTAACCCGAAGCATTGGGAACTTTGTAAGTTCTCAATTTATTTATTTATGTATTTATTTATTTATTTATTTATTTATTTATTTATTTTAATAAACTGTCTGTACACTTACAAAGTTCTCAATGCTTCGGTTAACATGTAGGGACCCTCATTATGCTACCGTGGAAGTGTGGTGATATTTTGATCCTTTTTAGTGGTATAAATATACCTGTGCCCCAAATACTAGCGTTGTAAGCTAATCAGCGGTCCGCGCTAGCTTGTTTCAAGCTACAAACACATTAGATTAGCATGAAAACATGTCCCAGAGAACAACAGAGTGGGTACACATCTGTTGTTAACCCCTAGGGTTCGTTTTGTGCCAGAATTGTCCTTTTAAGCAGGTGTTGTAATGGAAATGCAAATCCCTGCCGTGCTGGGCTGAAGCGCCAAGCCGAGCCAAGCCAAGCTAAGCCAAGCTAAACCAAGCTAAGCCAGCACATGAGTATGGAAAATGCTATTAAAGGGATATGCCACCATTTGTTGAAATAGGGCTCATCACGGTCTCCTCTAGCTGTAGATAGGTAGGGTCTCCTCTAGCTGTAGATAGGTGGGGTCTCCCCTAGCTGTAGATAGGTGGGGTCTCCTCTAGCTGTAGATAGGTGGGGTCTCCTCTAGCTGTAGATAGGTGGGGTCTCCCCTAGCTGTAGATAGGTGAGGTCTCCTCTAGCTGTAGATAGGTGGGGTCTCCTCTAGCTGTAGATAGGTGGGGTCTCCTCTAGCTGTAGATAGGTGGGGTCTCCCCTAGCTGTGAATAGGTGGGGTCTCCTCTAGCTGTAGATAGGTGAGGGTCTCCCCTAGCTGTAGATAGGTGAGGTCTCCTCTAGCTGTAGATAGGTGGGGTCTCCTCTAGCTGTAGATAGGTGGGGTCTCCCCTAGCTGTAGTGGGTGAGGTCTCCTCTAGCTGTAGATAGGTGGGGTCTCCTCTAGCTGTAGATAGGTAGGGTCTCCCCTAGCTGTAGATAGGTGGGGTCTCCCCTAGCTGTAGATAGGTGGGGTCTCCTCTAGCTGTAGATAGGTGGGGTCTCCTCTAGCTGTAGATAGGTGAGGTCTCCCCTAGCTGTAGATAGGTGGGGTCTCCTCTAGCTGTAGATAGGTGGGGTCTCCTCTAGCTGTAGATAGGTGGGGTCTCCTCTAGCTGTAGATAGGTGGGGTCTCCTAGCTGTAGATAGGTGAGGTCTCCTCTAGCTGTAGATAGGTGGGGTCTCCCCTAGCTGTAGATAGGTGGGGTCTCCCCTAGCTGTAGATAGGTGGGGTCTCCCCTAGCTGTAGATAGGTGGGGTCTCCTCTAGCTGTAGATATGTGGGGTCTCCTCTAGCTGTAGATAGGTGGGTCTCCTCTAGCTGTAGATAGGTGGGGTCTCCTCTAGCTGTAGATAGGTGGGGTCTCCTCTAGCTGTAGATAGGTGTTTGATTTTCCTCCTCTTCCGCTATCGAGTCGCCGTCGTCAAAGGGTACAGATGACCCTGGCCCAAAGCCCAGGGGCGGCCCAAGCAAAGGTCTATGGTGCTGGAGCGGGTGTAAATAAGGCGCCCAGTTTTGTAAAATGTCCATAAATCCGAACGGTGGGCCTGTGCGGTGGCAGCCCTCTTGTGCCGGTGCCATTTTGAACCCGTTTTGTGGCTACATTGCTTTTCAGCTTGGATTGCAGAGTCGTTTGAAATTTAAAAACCCACTGTGTGTGTGTGTATCTCTTCCTGCAGGTGATCCAGAGTCAGGGCAGTTACAGTTTCCTGGTGTGTTGTACGATAGCGTCATGCATCGGCTTCTGCCTGTTCCTGCTGCTCCTCTGGGTGCAGCACAGCCACAGAAACTGCAGCACAGGTAAACGCACATAAAGAGAATGAATGAAATTCCAATAACTCTCTCTGTTTGGCAGTATAACTTCAATGCAGCTTTAAGAAAAAGGCTGTATTAGTAAAACACTGATGTCTCATAGCAACCTGCATAGCCAGCTGTTGCTATGTGGCTATTCATGCAATGTGACTTGGAAATAAAGAGTGTCAAGGGTGCATAGAAACAGTACAGACCCCAAAGCAGGTGGAGGCTACAGTGGAGGAGCAGCTGATAGCAGAAGCAGTAACACATATAACATGTCAGTGTTCACGGGTGTCAAACATACAGCCCTAGGGCCAAAACTGGCCCACGAAAGGGTCAAATTTGGCCCACTGGATGACTTTTTAAAGAGAAGTCATTCATCTGAATGTTTCAATGAAATGCACTGCTATTCCTATTCATCAACTGGGGGTCACATGGTCCTAATTAGAGTAGCAGGCCCTAGGCTGGATATTGGCTATTACAGATCCCAAATGGTTACGTAAAGGAACCGTAACACAACACTGTCAGGCGTGGGCTACTGTTAATGCACGAGCCACCGGTGGGAAAATGTGGAGAAAAGTGGACACCGAGTGTCAGGTTTTCCAAGAAAGATGGACCCGTTCCTATTTCTTCACAGAGGTAAATGAGAAGCCAGTGTGCTTGGTGTACTCACAGCACATTTTAGCGCTCAAGGAATAGGCAAAAATGGCCCAAATCTGAGATCTGAGGTCAGACTTCTTCTTCAGTAGTGTGAACACTCAAATCAGATTTAGACCACTTCCATATGTGGTCCTGAATCAGACCCGGGTCTGATATTTTTCAATGCGGCCGCAGTGTGAACAACTAAGGCGGATTTGATGCGACTTTTATGTCAAAAAAGTCATAGTATAGTATGTCGAAAAAAGTCATAGTATAGTATGTCGAAAAAGGTCCTAGTATAGTATGTCATAAAAAAGTCATAGTATAGTATGTCATAAAAAAGTCATAGTATAGTATGTCAAAAAAAGTCATAGTATAGTATGTCATAAAAAAGTCATAGTATAGTATGTCGAAAAAAGTCATAGTATAGTATGTCGAAAAAAGTCATAGTATAGTATGTCGAAAAAAGTCATAGTATAGTATGTCATAAAAAAGTCATAGTATAGTATGTCAAAAAAAAGTCATAGTATGTCGAAAAAAGTCATAGTATAGTATGTTGAAAAAAAGTCATAGTATGTTGAAAAAAAGTCATAGTATAGTATGTCGAAAAAAAGTCATAGTATGTCGAAAAGAAATCATAGTATAGTATGTCAAAAAAAATAATAGTATGTCGAAAAAAAGTCATACTATAGGAAAAGAAAGTCATAGTATAGTATGTTGAAAAAAGTCATAGTATGTCGAAAAAAGTCATAGTATAGTATGTCGAAAAAAAGTCATAGTTTGTTGAAAAAAGTCATAGTATAGTATGTCGAAAAAAGTCATAGTATGTTGAAAAAAAGTCATAGTATAGTATGTCGAAAAAAAGTCATAGTATATCGAAAAAAATCATAGTATAGTATGTCGAAAAAAAGTCCTAGTATATCGAAAAAAGTCCTAGTATAGTATGTCGAAAAAAGTCATAGTATATCGAAAAAAGTCCTAGTATAGTATGTCGAAAAACAGTCATAGTATATCGAAAAAAGTCCTAGTATAGTATGTCGAAAAAAGTCCTAGTATGCCGAAAAAAGTCCTAGTATATCGAAAAAAGTCCTAGTATAGTATGTCGAAAAAAAATCCCTAGTATATCGAAAAAAATCATAGTATAGTATGTCGAAAAAAGTCCTAGTATAGTATGTCGAAAAAAAGTCATAGTATATCGAAAAAAGTCATAGTATAGTATGTCGAAAAAAGTCATAGTATAGTATGTCGAAAAAAGTCATAGTATATCGAAAAAAGTCCTAGTATAGTATGTCGAAAAAAAGTCATAGTATATCGAAAAAAGTCATAGTATAGTATGCCGAAAAAAGTCATAGTATAATATGTGATTGAAAAAGTCATAGTATAGTATGTCGAAAAAAGTCATAGTATATCGAAAAAAGTCATAGTATGGTATGTCGAAAAAAAGTCATAGTATATCGAAAAAAAATCATAGTATAGTATGTCGAAAAAAATCATAGTATGTCGAAAAAAAGTCATAGTATAGTATGTCATAAAAAAGTCCTAGTATGTTGAAAAAAGTCATAGTATGTCGAAAAAAGTTATAGTATAGTATGTCGAAAAAAGTCATAGTATAGTATGTCATAAAAAAGTCATAGTATAGTATGTCATAAAAAAGTCCTAGTATGTTGAAAAAAGTCATAGTATGTCGAAAAAAGTTATAGTATAGTATGTCGAAAAAAGTCACAGTATAGTATGTCATAAAAAAGTCATAGTATAGTATGTCGAAAAAAGTCATAGTATAGTATGTCATAAAAAAGTCATAGTATAGTATGTCGAAAAAAGTCATAGTATAGTATGTCGAAAAAAGTCATAGTATAGTATGTCGAAAAAAGTCAAAAAAGTCATAGTATAGTATGTCATAAAAAGTCATAGTATAGTATGTCATAAAAAAGTCATAGTATAGTATGTCGAAAAAAGTCATAGTATAGTATGTCGAAAAAAGTCATAGTATAGTATATTGAAAAAAGTCATAGTATAGTATGTCGAAAAAAATCATAGTATAGTATGTCGAAAAAAGTCATAGTATAGTATGTCATAAAAAAATCATAGTATAGTATGTCATAAAAAAGTCCTAGTATAGTATGTCGAAAAAATTCATAGTATAGCATGTCATAAAAAGTCATAGTATAGTATGTCATAAAAAAATCATAGTATAGTATGTCGAAAAAAGTCATAGTATTTCGAAAAAAAGTCATTAAGTATAGTATGTCAAAAAAAGACTATAGTATAGTATGTCATAAAAAGTCTATAGTATAGTATGTCATAAAAAGTCATAGTATAGTATGTCATAAAAAGTCATGGTATGTCATAAAAAAAGTCATAGTATAGTATGTCATAAAAAAGTCATAGTATAGTATGTCATAAAAGAGTCATTAATTATAGTATGTCATAAAAAAGTCATAGTATGTATGTCTTAAAAAATCATAGTATGGTATGTGAAAAAAAGTCATAGTATTTTGAGAAAAAGTCATGAGTATAAGTATGTCATAAAAAGTCATAGTATAGTATGTCATAAAAAAGTCATAGTATGGTATGTCTAAGTATAGTATGTTATAAAAAGTCATTAGTATAGTATGCCATAAAAAGTCATGGTATGTCATAAAAAGTCATAGTTATGAGTATGTCATAAAAAGTCATAGTGTATGTCATAAAAAAGTCATAGTATAGTATGTCATAAAAAAGTCATATGTAATTATGTCATAAAAGTCATAGTATAGAGATGTTATAAAAAGTCATAGTATAGTATGCCATTAAAAAGTCATAGTATAGTATGTCATAAAAAGTCATAGTATGGTATGCTTAAAAGTCATAGTATGTCATAAAAAGTCATAGTATAGTATGTCATAAAAAATTATAGTATAGTATGTCATAAAAAATCTATTATGTATTCATAAAAAATCATAGTATAGTATGTGATTGAAAAAGTCATGGTATGTGTATGTTAAAAATATTATAGTATTCGAAAAAAAATCCATGATTATAGTATGTCGAAAAAAGTCATAGTATGGTATGTGATAAAAAAATCATAGTATGTGTTGAAAAAAAGTCATGTTATGGTATGTGGTAAAAAATATAGGTATGGTATGTTGGTATGGTAGGTATGTTAAAAAAGTCATAGTATAGTATGTCAAAAAGTTGGTATAAGTGTGTGATAAAAATAAATTGTATGATATGTTATAAAAAAGTCATAGTATAGTATGTTATAAAAGTCATAGTTATAGTATGTTATAAAAGTCATAGTATAGTTATGTATAAAAAGTATAGTATAGTATGTGATAAAAAAGTCATAGTATAGTATAATTATGTTATAAAAAGTCATAAAGATATAGTATATTATAAAAGTCATAGTATAGATGTTATAAAAGAGTCATAGTATAGTATGTGATAAAAAGATCATAATATAGTATGTGAAAAAAAGTCATAGTATAGTGTCTTAAAAGACTTATAGTATGTTATAAAAAGTCATAGGTATAAAAAAGTCATAGTATAGTATGTGATTAGAAAGTTAAAATATAAGTATAGTGTATAGTATAGTGCTAAAAAAGTCATAGTATGAGTTATGTGTAAAAAGTCATAGTATAGTATGTGAAAAAGTCATGCAGTATAATTTGTCAGAAAAAGTCATGGTATAGTATGTCATAAAAAATCATATTATAGTATGTGATAAAAAGTCATGGTATAGTATGTTATAAAAGTCATAAGTATAATATGTTATAAAAGTCATAGGTAAGTATGTAAAATCATAAGTATAGTATGTTATAAAAGAGTCATGAGTATGTTTAAAAGTAGTATAGTATGTGTAAAAAGTCATAGTATAGTATGTTATAAAAAAAGTCATAGTATAGTATGTTATAAAAGTCATAGTATGTATGTTATAAAAACATAGGTATAGTATGTGAAAAAAGTCATAAGTATATGTATGTCATAAAAGTCATAGTATAGTATGTGATAAAAGTCATGGTATAGTATGTTATAAAAAAGAGTCTTAATTATAGTTATGTTATAAAAAAGTCTAGTATAGTGTGTTATAAAAGGTCATAGTATAGTATGTTATAAAAAAGTCATAGTATATGTATTGTTATAAAAGTCATAGTATAGTGTATGTTATAAAAAGTCATAGTATAGTATGTGATAAAAAGTCATAGTTATAAGTATGTTATAAAAGTCATAGTATAGTATGTGATAAAAAGTCATAGGTATGTTATAAAAAAGTATAGTATGTGTGATAAAAGTCATAGTATGTATGTTATAAAAGTCATAGTTTATAGTTGTGATTATAAAAGTCATAGTGTAAGTATGTCATTTTGTGTTATAAAAGTCATAGTATAGTATGTTATAAAAAGAGTCATAGTATATTATGTGAAAAAGAGTCATAGTATAGTATGTGATTAGAAAAAGTCATAGGTATGTTATAAAAAATCATAAGTATAAGTATATGTTATGACCTTTAAGTATAGTATGTGATAAAAAAAGTCATAGTATAGTATGGTATAAAAGATAGTATGAGTATGTTATAAAAAGTCATAAGTATGAGTATGTTATAAGTCATAGTATAATTGTGTGATAAAAAGTCATAGTATGAGTATGTTATAAAAGTCATGAGTATGAGTATGTTATAAAAAAGTCATAGTATTTTAGTCATAGTATAGTATGTTATAAAAAGTCATAGTATAGTATGTGATAAAAGTCATAGTATAGTATGTTATAAAAAGTCTAGTATGTTGTAAAAAAAGTCTGGTATGTGAGAAAAAGTTAAGTATGGTATGTTAGAAAAAAGTCATAGTATGTATGTTAAAAAAAGTCATAGTATAGTATGTGAGAAAAAAGTCATAGGTATAGTATGTTAAAAAAGTCATAGTTATAGTATGTTAAAAAATCATGGTATAGTATGTTTATAAAAGTCATTAGTATATGGTATGTTTAAAAAAGTCATGGTATGGTATGTTATAAAAAGTCATGAGTATGAGTATGTGAAAAAAGTCATGAGTATAGTATGTTATAAGTCATGAGTATAGGTATGTTATAAAAGTCATGAGTATAGTGTGTTAGAAAAGTCATGGTATGGTATGTTATAAAAAAGTCATGAGTATAGTATGTTATAAAAGGTCATGAGTATAGTATGTTATAAAAAGTCATAGTATAGTTGTTATAAAAGTCATAGTATGGTATGTGATAAAAAAGTCATAGTATGAGTATGAGTATGTTATAAAAGTCATAGTATGAGTATTTTTAAAAAGTCATAGTATAGTATGTTATAAAAGTCATAGTATAGTATGTGATAAAAGTCATAGTATAGTATGTAAAAAAAGTCATAGTATAGTATGTTATAAAAAGTCATTTTTTTTCTTAGTATAAGTATGTCATAAAAAGTCATGAGTATGGTATGTGGAAAAAAAAGTATAGTATGAGTATGTGATTAAAAAGAGTCATAGTATGTATAAAAAACATGAGTATGGATTATGTCAAACTATATAGATATGTCAAAAAAGTATGAGTATGGTATGGTAAAAAATCATGGGTATAGTATGTTGAAAAATAAAAAGTATAGTATGTGAAAAAAAGAATCATAGATATAGTTATGTATAAAATAGTATAGTATGTGTTAAAAGATAATATAGTATGTTATAAAAAGTCATAAGTATGAGTATGTTATAAAGTCATGTAGTATAATTGTGTTAAAGATCATAAGTATAGTGTGTTATAAAATTGATATAGTATGTTATAAAAAATGTATGTATGTATAAGGTCATGAGTATAATTATGTTATAAGTCATATTATAGTATGTTATAAAAGATCATAGTATATTGATAAATTATGTATGTGTAAAGAGTATAGTATAGTATGTAAAAAGTCATGAGTATAGTATGTGATAAAACATGTATAGTATATTTATAAAGTCACAGTAAATTATGTGTTATAAAAAAGATCTTATTATGTTTTACTTTAATTTAAATGTTATATTATAAAGTTGTATAGTATGTTATAAATGTATAGTATGTGTAGCATAAAGTATAGTATGTAATAAGTCTAGTATAGAATGTTATAAAAGTCATAGTATAAGTATGTTAAAAAGTTAAAGTTATAGTTTGTTATAAAGGTCTAGATATGGTATGTAATAAAAGAATCTAAGTATAGTATGTTATAAAAGGTTAGTATAGTATGTTTTAAAAGTCATAGTATAGTATGTTAAAAAAAGTCATAGTATAATTATGTCAAAAGTCATAGTATGAGTATGTGATATAATAGTATAAGTATGTTAGAAGTCATAGTATGTCTGATTAAGTCATAGTATATGCTAATATAAATTATAGTATGATTATTATAGTATGCTCAAAAAGAGAAATCATAAAAATTATAGTATGTCAAAAAGCATAGTATAGTATGTGTAAAGTATAGTATAGTATTGAAGATAGTATGATTATAAGTCATAGATATAGAATGTTTTGATAAAAGTCATAGTATAATTATGTTATAAAAAGTCATAGTATAGTATGTGATAAAAGTAGTTTATGTGTGTATAAGTCATGGTATAGAATGTTATAAAAGATCTAGTATAGTATGTTATAAAGATCATGTATAAGTATGTGTGAAAAAAATGTATAGTATGTTATAAAAGAAGTCATAGTATAGTATGTGATAAAAATCATATTTGTTATAAAAGGTGTTGTTGTGTTTGGTGTGTGTTGTTGTTTTTGGTTTGTTGTGGTGTGGTTGTGTTTTTTTGTATAGTATAGTATGTTATAAAAGTCATAGTATAGTTATGTGATAAAAGTCTAGTATAGAATGTGATAAAAAGTCATAGGTATAGTATGTTATAAAAGTCATAATGTATGAGTATGTGATAAAAGAATCATTTATTTATGTTATAAAAGTCATGAGTATAGTATATAGAAAAAATCATAGTATAATTATGTTATAAAAGTGATAGTATAGTATGTTGCTAAAAAGTCATAATTATGAGTATGTTATAAAAAGGGTTGTTTTAGTCCCAATTATGAGTATGTGATAAAAGGTCTAAGTATAGTGTTAAAAGTCATGAGTATAGTTATATTATAAAAGTCATAGTATAGTATGTCATAAAGATGTATAGTATGTGATAAGTCATAGTATAGAATGTTATAAAAGTGTTTAGTATAATTATGTTATAAAAAATCATAGTTATAGTATGTTTATAAAAAAGTCTGTATGTGGTATGTGATAAAAAGTATGTATGGTATGTTATAAAAGGTATGTTATGTTATAAAAGTCATGAGTATAGGTATGTCATAAAAAGAGTCATAGGTATAGTTATGTGATAAAAATAGTATAAGTATGTGATAAAAGTCATGTATAGTATGTTATAAAAAAGTCATAGTATATTGGTATAGTATGTTATAAAAGGTCATAGTATAGTATGTGATAAAAGAGTCATAGTATAGTTGTCATAAAAAAGTCTAAGTATGTTAAAAAAAAGTCATAGTATGTGAGAAAAAAGGTTATAGTATAGTATGTTAAAAAAAGATCACATTTGTTTCATAAAAAGTCATAGTATGGTATGTGAAAAAGTCTGAGTATAGTATGTCATAAAAAAGAGTCATAGTATAGTTATGTGAAAAAGGATCATGGTATAGGTATGTCAAAAAAGTCATGGTATAGTTGTGAAAAAAAGTCAAAAAGTCATGAGTATAATTATGTCATAAAAGTCCTGTATAGTATGTCTAAAGTCATAGTATAGTTATGTTGAGAAAAAAAGTATAGTTATGGTATGTAGAAAAAGTCATGGTATGGTATATTAAAAAAGTCATAGTATAGTGTGTCCAAAAAAAAATCATGGTATAAGTGTGAGAAAAAAAGTCATAGTATAGTTATGTCATATCATTATGTATGGTATGTCATAAAAGTCCTAAGTATGGTTATGTCGAAAAAAAGTCATGAGTATAGCTGTTAAAGTCATGGTATGGTATGTGCATAAAAAAATCATAGTATGGTATGTCAGAAAAGTCATAGTGTTGACGGAAAAAAGGTCATGAGTATGGGTATGTCATAAAAAAGTCATGGTATGTTACATAAAAAGTCATGGTATGAGTATGTCATAAAAAGTCATAATTATAGTATGTCATAAAAGTCATGGTATGTCTTAAAAGTCATAGTATAGGTATGTCTTAAAAGTCATGAGTATAGTATGTCATAAAAGATCATATATGGTATGTTAAAAAAGTCATAGTATAGTGTATTCTAAAAGGTCATGTTGTTGTTAAAAATCATGAGTATAGGTATGTGAAAAAAAGATCATGGTGTTTAAAAAAAAAAGTCCTTAGTGTATAGTTCAAAAAGTCATTAGTATAAGTATGTTAAAGTCATGAGTATGAGTATGTCATAAAAGAATCATGGTATGATTGTTATAAAGTCTATGGTATAAGTATAAAAGAGTATATTAAGTATATAGTGTTAGTCATAGGTATGATCTTGTATTCAAGTCATAGTATGTATAAAAGTCATAGGTATGGTATGTATAAAAAGCATGTATAATTTGTCATAAAATCATAGTATAGAGATGTTATAAAAGTCATTTATGTATAGTAAAATATAGTATAGTATGTCATAAAAAGTCATAGTATGTGTATTAAAAGTCTGGTATGTCTAAAAAAGTATAATTATGGTATGTTAAAAAACATGTATAATTATGTATAAAGCATGGATTTATGTTAATCATGTATAGGTATGTGATTGAAAGTCATGGTATAATTATGTCATAAAATTATAATGGTATGTCGAAAATCATAGTATGGTATGTGAAAGATATAGTATAGTATGTCTAAAAACATGAGTATGTGTGTTAGAAAAAAAGTATAGTATAGGTATAGAAAAAAATTCTGTTAGTTGTTAAAAGATAGTATTTGTAGAAAAAAGTTAGTATATTATGTCAAAAAGTCATAGTGTATGTCCAAAAATAATTATAGTTGGTTGTTATAAAGTCTTATGTATGTTTAAGATTATATATGTTATAGTCATAGTATAGTGTTATAAAAGGTCATAGTATAGTATGTGAAAAAGTCTAGTATGTATGTTATAAAAAGTCATAGTATAGAATGTTATAAAGGTCATGAGTATGGTATGTTATAAAAGTCATAGTATGGTGTATTATAAAGTCATATGTTTGTGATGAAAAGTCATAGTATGAGTATAGTTATGTTTATAAAGTCATAGTATAGTATGTTATAAAAAGAGTCATAGTATAAATGTTATAAAAGTCATGGTGTGAGTGTGTGATAAAAGTCATAGTATGGTATGTCAGAGAAAAAAAAGTCATAGTTATAATGTATGTTATAAAAGGATCAGTATGGTATGTTTAAAACTAGTGTGTCCAGAAAAGAGATCCTTAAGTGTGTATGTGATTGAAAGTCTGAGTATGTCAAAAAACATGAGTATAGTTGTCATGGAAAAAATCATGTAGTATAGTATGTGAAAGGTCATGAGTATGGTGTGTGATAAAGGTCATGAGTATAGTATGTAGAAAAAAATGTAGGTATAAGTGTGTGAAAAAAGTCATAGTATGTGGTATGTGATAAAAGTCATAATATAGTGTGTTGATAAAAAGTAAGTATAGTTTATGTTATAAAGTTAGTATAGTATGTTATAAAAGTCATGGTATGAGTATGTGAAAAAGTCTTAATGGTATAATTTATGTTATAAAAAGTCATAGTATGGTATGTTATAAAAGATCATGAGTATAGTATGTGTTGAAAAGATCATAGTATAGTATGTGTAAAAAGTCATGAGTATGTATGTTTATAAAAAAGATCATGAGTATGTTATAAAAAAAAATCTTAATTATAGTGTGATTAAAAGTATTGAGTATAGTGTATGTTTATGAAAAAGTCATGAGTATAAGTATGTTATAAAAAGATCATGAGTATGTTATAAAAAGCACTGAGTATAATTGTGTGATAAAGTCCTTAGTATAGTATGTCTTAAAAGATCATAGTATGAGTATGTGATAAAGTCATGAGTATAGAATGTGATAAAAAGTGCTTAGTATAGTATGTTATAAAAGAATCATAAGTATAGTTATGTGATAAAGGTCATATTATGGTATGTGATAAAAAGACTCTTCATTAGTATGAGTATGTTATAAGAAGTCCTTGTATGGTATGTTATAAAGTATGGTATGTTATAAGAAATCATGAGTATAGTATGTGATAAAAAGTCATAGTATGAGTATGTCAAAAAAGTCATAGTATAGTATGTTGAAAAAAAAGTCATAGTATATAGTATGTTATAAAAGTCACAGTATAGTATGTTATAAAAGTTATGGTTATGAGTATGTTATAAAAACGTCATGAGTATAGTATGTTAATAAAAGATCAGTATAGTATGTTTATAAAGTCATAGTATGGTATGTCATAAAAAGTTCTAGTATAGGTATGTGATAAAAGTCATAATTATAAATGTTATAAAAAGTCATAGTATGGTATGTCATAAAAGTCTTAGTATAGTATGTTATAAAAGTCATAGTATGAGTATGTAGATAAAAGGTCATGAGTATAGTATGTTATAAAGAGTCATAGTATAATTATGTTATAAAAAGTCATGAGTAATTGTATGTTATAAAAAGTCATGAGTATGAGTATGTCATAAAAAGTCATAGTATGAGTATGTCAAAAAAAGTCATAAGTATGGTGTGTGGGAAGGAGTCATAGTATGAGTATGTGATTGGAAGGACTGGTATGTGATAATAAAATCTGGTATGGTATGTGAAAAAAAATCATGGTATGGTGTGTCGAGAAAAAAATCATAGTATGGTGTGTGAAAAGAATCTGGTATGAGTATGTGATAAAAGAATCATGCGTATGGTGTATGTGAAAGAGGTCATGAGTATGAGTATGTGATAAGAGTCATAGTATAGAGATGTGATAAAGTCATGAGTATGGTATGTTATAAAAGTCATAGTATAGTGTATGTGATAAAAGTCATAGTATGAGTATGTGATAAAAAAGGGTCATGAGTATAGAATGTTATAAAAGAGTCATGAGGTATGAGTATGTTGTATCAAAGGATCATAGTATAGTATGTTAGAAAAAATCATAAGTATGAGTATGTTATAAAGAGTTGAGGTATAGTTGTGTGATAAAGAGTCATGAGTGTTATAAAGTCTAGTATAGTGTGTTATAAAAGTCATAGGTGTTATTGTGATAAAAGTCATAGTGTAGATGTGATAAGTCATAGTATGAGTATGTTATAAAGTGATAAGTATAGTATGTTGATAAAAGTCTAGGTATAGTGTATGTTATAAAAAAGTCATGAGTATGGTATGTCCAGAAAAGAGAATCATGTGTATGGTATGTTGTAAAAGAAAGTCATGGTATGATTGTATGTTGTATAAAAGTCATAGTACTCAGTATGTGATAAAGTCATAGTGTAGTTGTGTGATAAAGTCATGAGTATGAGAATGTTCAAAAAAGATCATGAGTATGGTGTATAAAGTCATAGTGTAGTATGCAGTGGCTTGGCA
>NC_053115.1:3045999-3081349 GCF_010015445.1 Perca fluviatilis | reverse complement strand
GGTGCGTGCGGTAAAAGCGTATGTGTATGTATGGTTAAGCGTACGTATGTACAGTGTGTGTGTATGTATGGGCGTGTGTGTGTATGTAAGCGTGCATGTATAATGTATGTGTGCGTGTGTACAGCGTGTGTGTGTATGGCTGTACAAAAGCGTATGTGTGGTGCATGTGCTGCTGCGTAAAGGTGTGTATGTATTGCATGCGTATTGCATGTATGCATGTACAAAGGTGTATGTATGTATGTGTATGTGTATGTATGTATGTGTGTGTGCATGTATGTATGTGTGTGTGTAAAATGTATGGTGTATGGCTGTGTGTATGTATGGCAGTGTGTATGTATGTAAAGCGTAAGCGTGTGGCTGTGTGTGTATGTATGTATCGTGCATGTACGTGCGTATGCATGTACGTGTGTATGCATGTGTATGTGTTGCTGCATGTGCGTGCGTATGCAGGCATGTGGCTGCAGGTATGCATGCATGTGTATGCATGTATGCCTGTGTAAAGTGTGTGTGTGGCGGTATGCGTATAAATGCGTGTATGTATTGCTGCATGTATGCGGTGCATGCATGTGTGCGGCATGGCATGCATGTGTGCGTGTGTGTGTAGCGCATGCGGCATGTATTGCAGGCTGCATTACGTATTGCGTGCGTATGTACGTATGCATGTGTGCAGGTACGTGCATGCGTGTAATGCATGTGCATGCATGTGCGGCATGCACGTGTGCGTGCATGTATGTGCGTGCGTGTATGCATGCATGCATGCATGGCTGTGGCTGCGTGCATGCGTGCTGCATGGCATGCATGTATGTTAGGCATGTGCGGCGTACGTTAGCATGCGTGCGTGCATGCGTGCATGCATGCATGCGGTGCGTACGCAAGCATGCGTGCGTAATGCGCATGCGTGCGTGTGTATGCATGCATGCGTGCATGCATGCGTAGTATGTACGTGTACGTATGCATGCGTGCGTACGCATGCATGCGTAACGCATGCATGCATGTGTGCATGTACGCAACGATGCATGTGCATGCGTACGTGCTGCATGGCTGCATGCACGTCTGCATGCATGTGCATGCATGCATGTGCAGGCATGTACGTGCATGCATGTGGCGTACGTGCGTGCGTGCATGCATGCATGCATGTGCGGCAGGCTGCATGCATGCGGCATGCCTGCGTGTGTGCATGGCATGCACGTTACGTGCGCATGTGCATGCATGCGTGCGGCATGCGTGCAAGTACGTACGTACGCATGCATACGCATGGGCTGCATGCGTACGCATGCATGCAGGCATGCGGCATGCATGCATTGCGGCATGCATGCATGCGTGCGGCATGTACGTACGTGCGGCATGCAGGCATGCATGCACGTGCGGCATGCATGCGTGCGGCATGCACGTGCGCATGCGTGCGGCGTACGCATGCACAATGCGGCTGCATGCGTGCATGCATGCGGCATGCGGCGTACGTGCGGCATGCACGTACGCATGTACGCATGCATGCATGTACGCATGCAATGCAATGTACGTGCGGCCTGGCTGCGGTTTCCAGGCGTAATGCACGATGTGCATGGCTGCATGCGTACGCACGTACGTACGCATGCATGCGGCATGCATGCGGCATGTGCATGCATGTGCGTGCGGCATGTACGCATGCATGGCCGCATGCATTGCACGTACGCATGGCGTTTCACGCATGCGGCAACGATGCGGGTAATGGCCGCATGCGTGCGGCATAACCGTGGTGCATGGCATGCGGGTCCCGCGTGCGTCCCGTGGCGTGCGTCCCGCGGCTACGTACGGCATGCGCATGCGGCGTACGCGCATGCGTGCGGCATGCGGCATGCATGTACGTACGCATGCGGTGGTGGCGCATGCGGCATGCGGCATGGCATGGCGTGACGTGCGGCATGGCATGCGGCGGCCGGCCAGTCAATTCCTCCGATCTCCATCACGGTCTCCGGCGGCGCTTATAATGCCATAACGTCCTCCCCATTTCGTTCCGCTGTTGGTTTGTCGATCAGGATCGACCGGCATCCCGGTCAACCAGCCGCCAATCTCCATTCAACGACCACTTCGGTCACCAAATCCAAAATGATTGCCACGAACGAGAACCTACGCAATAATCTCCGGCCAACCGTGATATTACTGGCAGCCTACGATCCGCCGGTGCTGGCGCTGACGTTAATGCCTTCTCATTCTTAACGCCTGCGAGGTGCTGCGGTCCGACGCCGTCGCTGCTGCCAGTCCTCATCGATCCCCATGGACGTTCCACAAAACGATAAACGACATTCCGATCCGATCATTGTTATTATCAACCGAGTTACTGGATCTACCAGAACAGGCCCTGAGGATTCTCCGATCTGGACAGGCGGGTCATCTGGAAAATTCATTTAGCATTTTTAAATGACATTCATATATCTGCATCTATATCAAAAACCTCGAGACTTTCAAACATCATGTCTAATACTATTATGTATTTGTGTCAAAATTACATAAATACATAATAGTAAACATCTTTTTCTATTCTATTTTGCCTGGAAACGCTGACACGCTCACACCACGCAGCCAGTGTGTAGCCAGCATTAGTGTTACTATTACTATATATTAGGGGTGGGGGAAAAAATGTATACAGCATAGTATCGCGATATTTTTCGTGGCAATACTATATCGATACACAGACGCCAAGTATTGATCTTTTATTATATATGTGTTGGTCAGTTTGTCTGCTTGATAATCACATTTTGCAGCAATATAATTGAAGGGAGATGAACAAACAGAGAAATTTATCTTTTTAGATAAAACAAATGTTGACAAAACTGTCCTTTGGGGACATCATTTGAAATTGGGAAAAATTTAAAGTTGGAAAAGAAGGTAATACATTGCAATATATCGCAGAATATTGCAATATGTTTAAAATCGCAATAATATCGTATCGTGACATAAGTATCGGGATGATATCGTATCGTGAGGCCTCTGCTGATTCCCACCCCTACTATATATATATATATATATATATATATATATATATATACGGTGGCTCTCAGGTCCAGGGCCACTGGTCCCTAATGAAGGAAAACCCCCTCTACTGAAATGGGTCCCTTTTAAATTGCCTATAGTTCATTAAATCATTTTAAAGATATTGTGTGAAGAACTTTAGTTTACTGAATTATCTCACATGTTTAATAAATCAACTCAATCAATTAAAAGCACACTAACCAACCCCCCCCCACCTCTTGGTTATGCCATCATCCAACAGGACAATCCGGACTACACAACAAAACACCAACAGCTATATTAACACTGGTGTAAAAACACACAGTAGACTAGGAATGGGGGAAACCAATAAGCATATCAAAAAGCAATAAATTGTATAGGATAAACAGATATTTCTTTTTTGGTATTTTAAAGGGTTCTGGGGAAAAATCTGAAGTTGGAAAAGAAGGTAATACATTGCAATATATCGCAGAATATTGCAATATGTTTAAAATCGCAATAATATCGTATCGTGACATTAAGTATCGTGATGATATCGTATCGTGAGGCCTCTGGTGATTCCCAGCCCTAATGATGACATGACAGAGTGGCCTCTGGGGACCAGTTCTGACCGACTGTCACCTTCAGGCGGTTTGCACGTAAACTGAGACAAATGGACGTTTAGGCAGCCGAGAGAGAGAGCGAGAGAGAGGAAGTGATTGGTTGCTGTTGTTGCTATTTTCTGGATTCTGATTGGCTAACGTGGGCTTGAGCTTCTCGTTACACCTCCACCTACAGGTCTGGCGTGCTCTTGGCTGCATTGACGGCATATATACACACAAAGGTGCGTGTAAACGAACAGTTTTCTGAAAACTGACAGCTGTGCACGATGTTATTTTTTGAAAACTGAGAGGTTGAAATGTCCGTTTATGAAAATAGCCGGCCTCGTGTATACGTAGCATCAGTCATAAGAATAAAATACTCTAGAGCTGATATGAAATACATTCTTTGGTTCCAGCAAATGAGGATTGCTTCTTTCCTATGTTTTATATGATTGTAAACTGAATAACTTTGGATTTTAGGCTCCTGATCGGCCCATTTAAGCCAATTAGAAATGTCACCTTAAGCTGTGCGAAATGTTTTTGAGTTTTATAGATTAATCGAGAAAGTAAAATGCTGAAAACGGTTAGAGCTATTTTTTTTTTTTTTACCATTTACTTATTTATTTGATAGGGACAATGCTCGTTGATCAACAGACAAATTACTTGCTGTAAACAAGCCAGAGTTAGCTACAAGTGCTAGTTTCCATCTGTTGTCCCTTAGCCAGGTCTTAACAGGCACCCTAAAATACAAATACACTATAAATGTAATAAATACAGTAGCAATGTAATAAATACAGCAGAAATTTTCAAACAATATGAATATACCCTCAAACAGACAATATGTTGCTCACCTCATCTAATCCTCAACTTAATTACAGTATAAAATACAGTATAAATAAAATAAAAAATAAAAAAATAAAAGCAAAGTATGTTCATGGGCTTAAGTATTTGGTATATGATTACAATTGTAATTGTCCCTAAATAATTGTCCAAGATTTAAGATGTTTTTTTAAAAGTGGAGAGACTATTACACTCCCTTAATTCATTGGGCTAGACTGATAAACTCCGATACATCAGCCGATATTAGCTTGTCGCAGACAATATCGTTACTGGTGTATATGTCTGCTAAAAAGTACCAAGAAATGGCAGGAGGGGTCATTTGGGCCGCGTTTACACTCATCATTTTAAGAGTCTCGCATCCTGATAAAATCCAGATGAGATTTGTGCATCCCTTTAAAAAAAAAGAAAGAAGAGTATCTCTCTATCATCTATCTGACACAGGCACATTAAAAAGTGCATCAAAAAAATTATTTAACTGAACATAAGGGGTCAGTGTTAAAGCTTATCAGATCAATTTTCTAAGCGCTGTTTGGAAAAACAGAAAAATGGGTTCAAATATCCATAAATTTTTCATTTTTTCTTTTCCACCTTGACAAATTAAAAAATTGGATCTTTAAACTGTTTTTCCAATTTTCTGTTTTTTTATTCAGAGAATCAGAAATTCAGAAAATTACAAAATTGCGTCTGAGCTCCAATTATTCATAATACTGCCATGATGTTCTCTTCCTCTACTTTGCGGAATATGCAGCTCATTAACTAGCCTGGTGAGAGCGTCTTGATCTGGCGAGCTCCAGTTTTCCACTCGCAGATCAGTCTGGCATCTTGAGATAGAGGAAATTTGGAGCCAAACGACTGACCAATCAGCGTTGGTTTTGAGGCGGGTTTAGGTGGTGATAGACAGATGGTTTATCCAATCAGCTAACCAGTATTTCCAGACAGCGGTAGCCCTAATTCTGTTAGCCGCTCGCTAATGCTTTTTCCTCTTGGATCCTTCTTTTGGAATATGGAGCGGGAACCTGAAATGGGGCCTTTTATTCCTAAATTCTCGTTACACAAACGGCAAATATCCTTTACCGACATGCTGCTTGCTTGCTGAGCTAACGAGCTATGCTTTGCCTGCAGCAGCAGCAGGTGTAGCCTGGCTTGTGGTTGTATTGTCATACGCTTCGTTGATCTGATTGGTGGATTTGGCCCGTCTATCACCAACTATAGGTGGTGATAGACAGATGGTTTATCCAATCAGCTAACCAGGATTTTCGCCCCTTCCCAAAAGTTCTCCAACGGTAAGTTCCCAGATGGATATGCCGAGCTAATGTGAAGCGATCCATCTGGAGGAGTCAGGTTAGTCATTAACTGCATATGGACCAAAAAAAAAACAAAAAACAATAGACTTTGGTGTCAGAAGTGCAAATGATGGTTAAAGATCCAATTTTTTAATTTGTCAAAGTGGAAAAAAATGAAAAATGTCATATTTGAACCCATTTTTCTGTTTTTCCAAATGTTACACTGACCCTAAGGGGTAGCAGCAATACTTTTTTTAATTTGAAATTAAGACAAAACAACCTTATGGTCACTTCTGACTAGAGTTGGGTACCCTAACCCGGTGCTAATACGGCACCGGTGCCTAAACGACCGGTACCTACCGGACCGAATTGCAACGCAGATTTCGGTGCCTCATTTCGGTGCCACTTAAATGCCTTTTGCACTGCTCTCTGATGCTCCGAAAACAGACGTTAGAGGCAACAGGAGCATCGCCGCACGTGACGCTAGTTAACACTTCACTTAGCTGCAGGTAACGTTAGCCTAGCGTTAGCCTAGCATTAGCTAGCAGCTGGATTAAACACGGTTAAAATGCTGACAGCTAAACGGTGTAAAGGCTGTCTGTATTTCACTGGAGAGGATTCAACATCAGGACTTTAAGCAGTCTGCAGCTGCCGTTGTCGGAAAACAACATAGACGGTGCGTTCACTTGAGCCTCGTGGTGCATTCAAAGCTATTGTAAAATACCCTTTTCCCCTATTTTTTTAAGTATCGGTTCAGGCACCGTTTTAAAAGTATCGTTTTAGAACCGGTATCGGAAAAAAACCCAAACGGTAGCAGTAAGATCTGCCTCACTTTTCAAATAAATGTATTATTTTATGTGTTAACAATACAAAACATGATTGGCCGGCAAGTCTTTTTGATTTTTTAAATCTTGATGATTAATATCATCAAAAATCCAGTATCCGTGGAGCTTTAATAATTGTGAGAGTTGAGCTTTTTGCAATAGTTTAGAATATGTATTGAAGTGAAGAACGTGGTTGGTGTTACTGACTTTAAAAAAGAGAAGTGCACGTCACAGAATGAAATAAGAAAAATCAACCATTAATCACTCATTAATGATCTTTTGAGTGACTTTAAAAGGACTTAGGTGTCATTTGGAGACTACGGGCTAAGAACAAAAGCCGTTGCAGCTTTAAGTATTTGCAAAAATCGACTAAATTGTCAGTCAAATACCGTACGTACTGAAAGACAAACACAACGTATCAGAAGAGTCAAAGACACAAAACGACAAATTCATAAAGATACAGACAATAGATACAACACGTTAAAAGAAGACACTGTGAAACAGAAAATATACCATCAATACACGTACAGTCAGGCAAAACCTAATCACTGTACAAGTGAACACACACAAATGTATGTTTTATGGAATAGGATCAGGAATTAATCTTAAAAATGACTCCAGATTTTATGGGATGAAACAGAGCTGGATTAGAGATATATGAGGTTCAACCTGAGTCATTTGGAGTGGATGAAATCGAAAACTTAAAAGGTCCCATGGCATGAAAATGTCACTTTATGAGGTTTTTTAACATTAATATGAGTTCCCCCAGCCTGCCTATGGTCCCCTAGTGGCTAGAAATGGTGATAGGTGTAAACCGAGCCCTGGGTATCCTGCTCTGCCTTTGAGAAAATGAAAGCTCAGATGGGCCAATCAGGAATCTTCTCCTTATGAGGTCATAAGGGGAAAGGTTACCTCCCCTTTCTCTGCTTTGCCCGCCCAGAGAATTTGGCCCCCCCATGAGAGAGAGAGAGAGAGAGACATCATGGCTTGAAAACGAGCAAAGTGGCAGTTGGTCAGTATTAGGGGACCACTAAGGTCTATATAAAAGAGACTTCAGATCCAGTATTAGGGGACCACTAAGGTCTATATAAAAGAGACTTCAGATCCAGTATTAGGGGACCACTAAGGTCTATATAAAAGAGACTTCAGATCCAGTATTAGGGGACCACTAAGGTCTATATAAAAGAGACTTCAGATCCAGTATTAGGGGACCACTAAGGCATATATAAAAGAGACTTCAGATCCAGTATTAGGGGACCACTAAGGTCTATATAAAAGAGACTTCAGATACACTATTAGGGGACCACTAAGGCCTATATAAAAGAGACTTCAGATACAGTATTAGGGGACCAATAAGGTCTATATAAAAGAGACTTCAGATACAGAATTAGGGGACCACTAAGGTCTATATAAAAGAGACTTCAGATACACTATTAGGGGACCACTAAGGTCTATATAAAAGAGACTTCAGATACAGTATTAGGGGACCACTAAGGCCTATATAAAAGAGACTTCAGATACAGTATTAGGGGACCACTAAGGCCTATATAAAATCATCCAAAAAGCAGCATGTCATAGGACCTTTAAAGGGTAGAGAATCAGTGTGAGCTGATGGGAAACACGAGGAATAAAACGGTCAAACGGGGGGGAGGTAATGTGAGATGGAGAGTTAAACCGGTGGAAGACAAATGGTAAAGACACAGGACGGTACTCGGGTTGGGAGGAATGCAATAGTTGTAGGTTTTTTTTTTCCTCACGGTGGTCATATCCCTGCGGCTAACGCGGCGGCTCAGCGCGGGGTGGTAACCGTAGCGGCCACGGCTGCCCTGGCGACCGAGGCGAGAGGGGGAGTTCCCTTCGCTGAGGGAGCGCCCGGTTTCATCACAGCCAATCAGCAGATAGGGGGAGGAGCAGCGCTACACACAGGAGAGGGTTAGAGTGGCGTGTAGTCCTTGTCACAGTGAAAAGCTTTTAAATTTGTAGATCCTCGAAGCTTACAGTGGCACTTTAAAGTGGGCGTCGGGTGCTGGGAGTTGTGGGAGTGTTATATTTCAGTGAAATGTACCTTTAAGATATCAAACATGTTTAAAAGGTGCACTATGAGTTCCTGCATGGTTTCAGCATGATTTCATAGCTGCCTGCCCCCTGAACACACCGTGAAAAAGCCCGGGAGACGACACAGGGGTCGCAAACGTCAAATAAACACTAGGGGGCGCAGGCTGTGCACCAAAATACAACGCACCACGTTCCAGCCAATCACCGACAAGATGGCTGGGGGAGGGTTTATGGGTTTGTGCTCGCGCGTGGTGGTCGCGACACTAGTTGCAGTCTTCTCCTGAACAGAGGCGGCGCTGATGAGGAAAGGCTGCCGACGCTGCTCTTTCTACGGACAAGAAGAAGAAAAAGGTAAACAACGGCAGAACCGGCAGCAGCATAGAGAGCCGAAGTCCCGCCCCTTCTACTTCCAGCCAATGGGACCTTATCTTTCGAAAAAATATGAACGAGAGTCAATGGAGAGATAATAATTATTTTTTGATCCCGTTTGAATTGAGCCATGGATTACAAATATGATGTTCGTCAATTTAAAAAAATTTTCAACCGAAGAAAGTCTCAGTTTGTTGTTAAACTGTTGAAGTATCAGACTGTGAAAATACGTAATTATAAAGACTACAAACTTCATGGATGACGTCTCGCTGAAGCTACGATGTCTGTGTGTATCGTACCGGTGATATAACGTTACTCTAATGAGCAGAGGATCTCGCTTGTTCTTTTGATTCTCTGCTGAAAACACTTGACTGGATAGAACACAGCAGTTAAGATAACGTTACATGTGTTGTGGAACAGAGCTAAGCTAGCTAGCTAGCGAGCAAACCAAGCATCAAGCTAGGTGACGTAGATTGTGTGAAACGGGAGATGTAGTTCACTGGGATATGTAGTCCACTGAGCGGTTTCACACAAAGCTAAGCGGTACTACGACAAACCTACGGGTAACTGAGACTTTCTTCGGTTGAAAAATTATCTTTTAAATTGACATCATATTTGTAATTCGTGGCTCAATTCAAACGGGATCAAAAAATAATTTGCCTCTCCCCGTTCACTACCGTTCATATTTTTTCTGACTTAAGGTCCCATGAGGTCCACCGGAAGGGGCGGGACTTTGGCTCTCTATAGACGTCAATGCTTCGATCTGATTGGATGAGCTACTTGGTGGGATCGAGCCTTTCATTCACCATTAAAATAACTCCTCTTAACCCAGTGAGTTTACCAGAGAGACCTGCAGTCACTCTGAGAGTCCTGGCATCACGTTGTCCTCGAACTCATCCAGACTTCCTGTTTCCGCTTTGTCGCACGCTGCTGAAAAAAATAGTTGCGGTGAGTGGTGCGCGACCCCTAGTTGCGCACTTTAAATCCTGGCGCGGCAGCGAGAGCTACGTCGGCACTTAAGGTGTGCCCCAGGTCGGCTGGGGCGACTGTAAAAAGGCCTTAAGGCTGCTGCTCTGAAAGCACCCCAACCATCTTGTCGGTGATTGGCTGGAACGTGGTGTGTTGTATTTTGGTGCACAGCCTGCGCCCCCTAGTGTCTGTTTGACATTTACGAGCCCTGTGTTGTCTCCAGAGACCGGGCTTTTTCACGGTGTGTTCAGGGACCAGGCAGCTAGCGGATCAAGGAGAGATGACTACCATTTGAGACAAAAAATGAAATCGCGCTGAAACCATGCAGGAACTCTTAGTGCACCTTTAAAACAGAATTGGCATTTTAGTGGAATTCAAACTTTAAATCAGAACTTTTCAGTTTGGCTAAAGTTAGATAATTCTCTGAGTATCACTGACGTTCAGTACATGGCCAAAAGTGTGTGGACACCTGAACATTTCACCTACATGTCATTCAAAAACGATGCTATTCAATCTGGTGCTATAACAGCTTCCACTCTTCAGGTTTCAGGAGTTTTTTCTCCCATTCAGCCACAAGAGCATCGATGAGGTCTAACACCAGGGCTGTGGTCAAGACCACCTTTGTCGAGCCCAAGACAAGTCCAAGACCAGGACAAGTCGAGACCATGTCAAGACAGAGTCCAGGACAGAAAGAAATATAACGTTAGCAGAGCACACAGATGCAGGGCGTGCGAAGATAATCTAGCGTGTGATTGGTTATCAGGTGGCCAGTGTTTCACTTTCCCTCCAATATTATTATAAATAGAATAAAGACACCTGGACTCAGTCGAGACCAAAAGCCATATTTGGCAAGAGACAAAGAGACAAGTCCGAGACTGGAGTACTACAGCTCTGTCTAACACCGATGTTGGGCGTCCCAGTTCATCCCAAAAGGGGAACGATTGGGTTGAGGTCAGACTAGAGGTCTTGAAATTAATCAAATAATAGATGCATGGAATCGTGGACGATGCTGCATCGATAATCGGCCGGCTCATAATCCATTATTTCTGTTTATAATGTAATGTAGGCCTGACAACATTTCTGTTTACATATTCTGGTCTGTTTTTGCACATTCAGGAAGAGCCATGTGCTCAGTGCTGTATAGTTTTATGTATCCAAGTTATTTAGTATCAGAGCTCTGCAGAATGTTTGGTTTTTGAAGCTTGAAAAGCTATGAATTAAATATCCTACATGGATTTAATAGTTAAAAATGTATTTGACGCATCGTGATGCATCGAGATATCGAATCGAATTGAATCGCTGACATGATAATCGTAATCGAATCGGGAGATCAGTGAAGATTCACACCTCTAGTGCAGACTAGTCAAGTTCCTTCACACCAAAACTTGGAAAACCATTTCTTTACGGAGCTGGCTTCGTGCACCGATGGCATCGTCATGACGAAACATGACGAGCGCTCAAAAGTGCCATGAAGCTTGAAGTGCACTATTGTTTTACTGTTTTTAATATATTTACATGCTGATCAGGGTAAAAAAAAAAAAAAAACATATGCACTGAACTGCCCAGGAGTTAGTCTAACAGCTGACTGTTTCCTTTCTCCGTGAAATGAAGCTGCCTTCAAGTGCAGTCGGAAATGTCGGGACCTATAAACAGTCTGATGGAAAACAGTAATTGTGAAATATAAAGTCTACTTGTGCCGTTTTGAGGATGTGAACGCAACACTTAACGACCAAAGGTACACTTAAGTATGTAGTGTCCACATACTTTTGGCCATATGTGTGTGTGTGTGTGTGTGTGTGTGTGTGTGTGTGTGTGTGTGTGTGTGTTTACAGTACAGGCCAAAAGTTTGGACACACCTTCTCATTCAATGTGTTTCCTTTTTATTTTCATGACTATTTACATTGTAGATTCTCACTGAAGGCATCAAAACTATGAATGAACACATATGGAATTATGTACTTAACAAAAAAGTGTGAAATAACTGAAAACATGTCTTATATTTTAGATACCTCAAAGTAGCCACCCTTTGCTTTTTTATTAATAAGGGACAAACTTCCACTAATGAACCCTGACAAAGCACACCTGTGAAGGTAAAACCATTTCAGGTGACTACCTCATGAAGCTCATTGAGAGAACACCAAGGGTTTGCAGAGTTATCAAAAAAAGCAAAGGGTGGCTACTTTGAGGAATCTAAAATATAAGACATGTTTTCAGTTATTTCACACTTTTTTGTTAAGTACATAATTCCATATGTGTTCATTCATAGTTTTGATGCCTTCAGTGAGAATCTACAATGTAAATAGTCATGAAAATAAAGAAACACATTGAATGAGAAGGTGTGTCCAAACTTTTGGCCTATATATATATATATATATATATATATATATATATATATATATATATATATATATATATATATATATATATAGAAGTATTGTCAGAAAGGGTTGGTCATCTAAAGAGTTCAGCTATTTTTGAGGACAAAATCATTAAGATATTGACAGATGGAGTTCTTTTCTTAGCTAGTTAATATGCTTTATAAAATGAAACTGTTCAGGTAAAGCTAGTCTGAAGTGTGTGTGTGTGTGTGTGTGTGTGTGTGTGTGTGTTACCTGGATGTGTACTCCATCGACAGCACAGCTGATGGAGTCCAAGGAGGGAACGTGTCTCACTGATCCAGACTGGTAGTTACTACGAAAACACACAGGACACACGAAATAAAAACAGGTTTTAGGATTAACAGCACCAACCGACCGACAGGCAGATGATCTACTAAACAAATACAAATTAAACTGAAATGTTGGAATCAAATAATAAAGAAGAGCCATGTCTGTAAACCTGAGGCTCTGTTCAGACTGGACATAAGGGTGACTAAATGTATTCAGATGTCTTTTATGTAATAAAAAAAGTCTGTATGTGTGTGTGCGTGTCGTTGTGTCTCTGTGTGTGTGTGTCTGTATGTGTGTGTGCGTGTCGTTGTGTCTCTGTGTGTGTGTGTCTGTGTGTATCTGTGTGTCTGTATGTGTGTGTGCGTGTCGTTGTGTCTCTGTGTGTGTGTGTCTGTATGTGTGTGTGCGTGTCGTTGTGTCTCTGTGTGTGTGTGTCTGTATGTGTGTGTGCGTGTCGTTGTCTCTGTGTGTGTGTGTCTGTATGTGCGTGTGTATGTGTATCTGTGTGTGTGCGTGCGTGTCTCTGTGTGTGTGTGTCTCTGTGTGTGTCTCTCTCTATACGTCTCTCTGTGTGTGTATGTGTGTGTGTGTCTGTATGTTGTGTTGTGCGTGCGTGTCGTTGTGTCTGTGTGTGTGTGTGTGTGTCTGTATGTGCGCGTGTGTGTGTGTATCTGTGTGTGCGTGCGTGTCTGTGTGTCTCTCTATACGTCTCTCTGTGTGTGTATGTGTATGCGTGTGTAAAGTTCGCATGCGGTTCTCTCTATAACGTCTCTGTGTGTATGTGTGTGTGCGTGTAAAAGGTCTGTGTGTGCTGTGTGTGCTGTATGTGTGTATACGTGCATGTCGTTGTGTCTCTGTGTGTGTGTGTCGTATGTGTGTGTTATCTGTGTGTATGCGGCGTAGCGTCTCTGTGTGTGTGTGTCTGTGTGTGTGTCTGTATGTGTGTGTGCGTGCATGTCGTTGTGTCTCTCTGTGTGTGTGTGTCTGTATGTATGTGCGTGTGTGTGTGCGTCTGTGTGTGTGTCTGTGTATCTGTGTGTGTGCGTGCGTGTGTGTCTCTGTGTGTGTCTGTGTCTCTCTCTATACGTCTCTCTGTGTCTGTATGTGTGTGTGTCTGTGTGTGTGTCTGTGTGTGTGTGTGTGTGTGTGGTTGTGTGTGTCTGTGTGTGTGTGTGTGTGTGTGCTCTGTGTGTGTGTGTGTGTCTGTGTGTGTGTGTGTGTGTGTGTGTGTGTCTCTGTGTGTGTGTGTGTGTCTGTGTGTGTGTGTCTCTGTGTGTGTGTGTGTGTGTGTGTGTGTCTCTGTGTGTGTGTGTGTGTGTCTGTGTGTGTGTGTGTGTCTCTGTGTGTGTGTGTGTGTCTCTGTGTGTGTGTGTGTGTCTCTGTGTGTGTGTGTCTCTTACCTGCTGATGCTGCTCTTCCTGGACAGAGTGTTACTGGGGGAAGCTGGGGGTGTCTGATAGCTGTAGTTGAAATCAGAACCTTTCAGGTCCAAAATCACCTGAGTAACAAACATTAAACACATAAAACAACGTGAATAAATGGGAAAATTCTGCTCCTCAATACTTTCCGACTTCCCTAACAGCTCAAAAATATTATTTTTTAATCAAAAAAGCTTCAGCAATTTCCTTGATTAGCTGGTTGCTGTAGTCTTGTCAAACATCACTCAAACAGAAGCAAAGAAGAGCATCTGCTGGAGACTATTTTCAGCAGAGGATTAACTCACACCTGGAGCTCTAGTGAGTATTTGTGGCAGCAGAACAGTGTGTGTGGGGGGTAGAGTCTGTCACTACCCAAAGTGAGTAGAGTGCAGATGTGAGTAGCGCATGCTCAGATTTAAACTGTTTACGGCATAACGTGTCTTACTGAAATTTGTGAAATATGTAAAATAATAAACTTTTCTCTTTACATACAATAACAGAAGATGGAAATCATTTCAAAAATGTTTTAGCTCTCTATGATTGTTTGGTTGCTAACGTTAGCTCAAAACACCATTCAAGTGACAGCCTTTGTTGTGTCTGATTGCTAACTTGTAGCTAGCAGTCATTTCAAAAATGTTTTAGCTCTCTATGATTGTTTGGTTGCTAACGTTAGCTCAAAACACCATTCAAGTGACAGCCTTTGTTGTGTCTGATTGCTAACTTGTAGCTAGCAGTCATTTCAAAAATGTTTTAGCTCTCTATGATTGTTTGATTGCTAACGTTAGCTCAAAACGCCATTCAAGTGACAGCCAATGTTGTTTGATTGCTAAATTGTAGCTAGCAGTCATTTCAAAAACGTTTTAGCTATCTATGATTGTTTGATTGCTAACGTTAGCTAAAAACGCCATTAGCATCTAGTAGGCTACTTGATTGCAAACGTTAGCTCAAAACGCCGTTAGCATCTAGCTAGTAGGCTACTTGATTGCTAACGTTAGCTCAAACCGCCGTTAGCATCTTGTAGGTTACTTGTCGCAAAGTGACGCATGCGCAACTCACATCTGCACTCTACTCACTTTGGGTAGTGACAGAGTCCAAATAAACTGCAGTATGTGTGTTATGATAATGAAGGAACATGTCACTCAGAGCAACAGTGTGGCTGACTGATGTGTTTTGAATAGTTTTTGGGCAACAATGGAGCTCTATGGCACAGAGGAAGAGGATATATATCAGGCTTAAGATACACACACACACACAATACTTGTTAGCGTATCAAGAAAAATACAGAATATCAGTAATATCAGTTTAACTCCACCAGTAGTGGAGTTAAAAATGTAACGTTTGGCCCCTGAGGGTGTATATATCTATGGTGGCACTGAAGGAAAGGTCTGAGGAAGAGGAGAGTACCTGCTCGCTGGCAGCTGGGAGTTTATTGGGCTCAGCTGTCAGGTTGGTCAGATCTTCCAGAATAGTCTGCAGGTGGGTCACCTCACCCAACATGTTGATCTCATGGTCCTACACACACACACACACACACACACACACACACACACACACACACACACACACACACACACACACACCATTAATAAAAAGTCATGCTTTATTTATATAGTTTAAAACAGTATTAAACCAATTCACAGGCCACATAAATGTAAAAGTACATCTCACACACACACAGACAGAAACACAGAAACACACAGACACACACACACAGACAGAAACACACACATACACACAGACAGACAGACAGACAGACAGACAGACAGACAGAAACAAACACACACACACACAGACACACACACAGACAGAAACACAGAAACACACACACAGACACACACACACAGACAGAAACACAGAAACACACAGACACACACACACACAGAAACACACACACAGAAACACACACACAGACAGAAACACACACATACACACAGACAGACAGACAGACAGACAGACAGACAGAAACAAACACACAGACAGAAACACACACATACACACAGACAGACAGACAGACAGACAGACAGAAACAAACACACACACAGACACACACACAGACAGACACAGACAGACAGAAACACACACAGACAGACAGACACACACACAAAGACAGAAAAACACACACACATACACACACAGACAGACACACACAGACAGACACACACAAACACACACACACACACACACACACACACACACACAACACACACACACACATACACACACACACACAGACAGACAATACACACAGACAGACACACACACAGACAGACAGACAGAAACACACACACACACAAACACACACACACAGACAGACACACACAGACAGACATAAACAAACATCATCAATAATATATCAATAATAATACACAAACACAACAAATAAAAACAAACACATCATCAACAAAATAAAATATCACATACATACACACATCAACACCAACACAACACAGAAACCATCATAGAAACACATCAATACAACACAACAGCAGATAAAAAACAAAAATCATCACATATCATAAAACAACACATATCAACACACACACACAAAACACACAGAAATATACACATACATCATAATAAACACATACATCAATCACAAAATAATCAATATCAATATCATCATCATCAAATATAACACAGAAACAACATCACATCACACAGAACAAGAAAATATATATCATATATCAATCATCAACAACATCACACAGAAAATATCATAATGAAGAAAAAAAAAAACACAATAACATATCATCACACAAAAAATCATCATATACAACAAAACAACATCATCATCATATATATCAAATATCACATTAACACAACACACATCATCAATATCATCATCTCAGATCCACAACACCACACAATATCATCAGACAAAAAAATATCATCAATCAACACAAATACACAATACATCAATAAAAATAAACAAATAAAATAATATAAATATATCAAGACAGACAGAAGATACAAAACGATAAAAAAAATATAAATAAACAACAACAAACAAAACATCAATACCAAACACAACCACAGAAGAAGACAGACACACAAACACAGAAATCATATCATCATCATCATCATCAACATCACACATACCATGATACACACAAACGACAAAAACATCACAACAAATACAGAAAACACATACACACACATAACAGACAGACACACCAACACAAAACCAACACACAAACACACACATATCATGACAGAACAAACATCAAAATATCATCATCACATAAACAGAAACACATCATCAATATCATCACATACAAAACACATATCACAACAGACAGAAACAAACATCATCAATCATCAAACATATCATCACAGACAGAAATACACAATCATCATCACACATCACAGAACAGAAACAAACATACAATATACACAAAATATCACATCACAACAGAACAGATACACAACATAAACAACATTGACATAGACAGACACACACAAACAAAACGACCATCATATCATCACACACACACACAGACAGACACAAACATCATATATATCATCAAACACACACAGACAGACAGACAGAAACACACACACACAGACAGACAGACAGACAGACAGACAGACAGACAGACAGACAGACAGACAGACAGACAGACACAGCACTGACCAGTACAGGCTTCAGCATGCTGACGAAGCTGCAGTAGCGCGCCCTCTCTTCTATCAGCGCTCTGCACACGGCCCGTTTCTCGGTCTCTTCCAGGACGGCGTAGCGCACGTTGACGTCCTGCAGCGCGCTGTCCAGCTGGCCCCGCGCCTCGTCCTTCCCTAAAGACAGGAAGCGCGTCACTCATCCGACATATCGCACCTTCCACAGACAAGAGTCACAAAGTGCTTCACACAAAAGACATCGGATTGAAATACAAAAAAACAGAAAATAAACATGCAACAACGAATGCAATTCGAATGAGGATTGAAAGAATAAAACGCCCAAAATTACACACATTAGACAAAAGCCAGTTGAAACAAGTATGTTTTCAGTTGCTTTCTAACAGACAGCAGAACGTAAGTTAACAGGTGGGAGCTACCGCTACATCTTAATTAACTTAATTAATAAACTCTTATTTTATTACATCCTGTGTGTGTATTTTATTACATCCTGTGTGTGTATTTTATTACATCCTGTGTGTGTATTTTATTACATCCTGTGTGTGTATTTTATTACATCCTGTGTGTGTATTTTATTACATCCTGTGTGTGTATTTTATTACATCCTGTGTGTGTATTTTATTACATCCTGTGTGTGTATATTAGGGGTGGGGGGGAAAAAATGTATACAGCATAGTATCGCGATATTTTTCGTGGCAATACTGTATCGATACACAGACGCCAAGTATTGATCTTTTATGATATATGTGTTGGTCAGTCTGTCTGCTTGATAATCCCATTTTGCAGCAATACAATTGAAGGGAGATGAACAAACAGAGAAATGTATCTTTTTAGATAAAACAGATGTTGACAAAATTGTCCTTTGGGGACATCATTTGAAATTGGGAAAAATTTGAAGTTGGAAAAAAGGTAATACATCGCAATATATCGCAGAATATTGCGATATGTGTTTAAAATCGCAATAATATCGTATCGTGACATAGGTATCGTGATGATATCATATCGTGAGGCCTCTGGTGTATATATACACATATATTTATATATTTATACTTATATTGTCTGTTCTGTTAACCTGTTTGTTTAACTTATTTAGATAATGTGTGACATGCACCTACGACACCAAAACAAATTCCTTGTATGTGTAAAAAATGTACTATATAATAATAAAGCTTTTCTGATTCTGAACGATCACCTTTAGTCTTTAAGCGAGTGCGTGGGACCACCGGTAGTCCCTGGTTAGAAGACCTGAGGGACCTGCTAGTGATGTTAGAAACGCACACAGGAGGAACTGATCCGGGGACAGGGACTAAAATCATTAAATCAACATGTACGTCAGACCCTGTGACGAACACAGACAGAAAGCGTAGTCACACTGCCTCATCTTACTCCTCCTTACGGTAAGCTAGCACTCGCTAACGGTAGGTTTCCACACATTGAGGGTGAATGGAGACGATAATTCGCCCTGATTGAGCGAGATGAGAGCGAATCGCCAGAGGGGATGTGAAATAAAGTTGACGAAAGTTTAACTTTATTCAAATGAGGACCGCTCGAGAACCAATCAGGTCCGCGTGTTTGTGTTTTGGAGGCGGGAGTTACAACAAAAGTCTGACCAAGATGGAGGAGGTCATCATGAGGCCGTATCATGAACATTTTGATGCGATTAAAATGTTTCTACACGAACATCGGTACTTCTATCAACACGAATTGTGTTTTATACGACACAAGAACTTAGTCAGGGCACATACACCGCTAAATAGACCACTGTATACGTTAGTTTAAACACTCGAACTTTTCAGCTAGCCGACAGGCTAATCGCTAGCGTGTTCGGACATTGGATTTCATTGTAGCCTAGCCAGGCAGCTAGCTAGCTAGGCTACTTGTGCGTTTGTTTGATTACATGTTTTGTTGGCGAACATTGACGCTTGTAGCAACACGGATTGTTGTTTATATGTCGCACGAACTTAAACAGGGCGAACACGCACCACCAAACAGACCACTGGAGATAGTTTAAACACTCAAAATGATTCAGCTAGCCGACAGGTCACCCGCTAGCATGTTCGGACATTGCATTTCATTGTAAGCGTAGCCAGGCAGCTAGGCTACATAGCCAGGTTAGCAGAGCATTTATGAGCTAACGTTTTACCGATGGTTTGCTGCTGTGCATTTTTACCGCCCTCTGTCTTCTGACAGCCCGGGACATTTAAAAAAATGTTGCGGACTTGCGTGTTGTTTTTGCAACCACGCCCCCGAGGCAAACTTTCGTTGGCCGAAATTTGCGAGGTATTTCGCTGTGTGGAACCCTACCGAAATATAGTCAGAGATCTCAAACTGCCTCATCTTACTCCTCCTTATATAGTCACCGAGAGCTCAAACTGCCTCATCTTACTCCTCCTTATATAGTCACCGAGAGCTCACACTGCCTCATCTTACTCCTCCTTATATAGTCACCGAGAGCTCAAACTGCCTCATCTTACTCCTCCTTATATAGTCACCGAGAGCTCAAACTGCCTCATCTTACTCCTCCTTATATAGTCACCGAGAGCTCAAACTGCCTCATCTTACTCCTCCTTATATAGTCACCGAGATCTCAAACTGCCTCATCTTACTCCTCCTTATATAGTCACCGAGATCTCAAACTGCCTCATCTTACTCCTCCTTATATAGTCACAGAGATCTCAAACTGCCTCATCTTACTCCTCCTTATATAGTCACAGAGAGCTCAAACTGCCTCATCTTACTCCTCCTTATATAGTCACCGAGAGCTCAAACTGCCTCATCTTACTCCTCCTTATATAGTCACTGAGATCTCAAACTGCCTCATCTTACTCCTCCTTATATAGTCACCGAGAGCTCACACTGCCTCATCTTACTCCTCCTTATATAGTCACCGAGAGCTCACACTGCCTCATCTTACTCCTCCTTATATAGTCACCGAGATCTCACACTGCCTCATCTTACTCCTCCTTATATAGTCACCGAGAGCTCACACTGCCTCATCTTACTCCTCCTTATATAGTCACCGAGAGCTAAACTGCCTCATCTTACTCCTCCTTATATAGTCACGCCGAGCTCAAACTGCCTCATCTTACTCCTCCTTATATAGTCACAGAGAGCTCACACTGCCTCATCTTACTCCTCCTTATATAGTCACAGAGATCTCAAACTGCCTCATCTTACTCCTCCTTATATAGTCACAGAGATCTCAAACTGCCTCATCTTACTCCTCCTTATATAGTCACAGAGAGCTCAAACTGCCTCATCTTACTCCTCCTTATATAGTCACAGAGATCTCACACTGCCTCATCTTACTCCTCCTTATATAGTCACAGAGATCTCACACTGCCTCATCTTACTCCTCCTTATATAGTCACAGAGATCTCACACTGCCTCATCTTACTCCTCCTTATATAGTCACAGAGATCTCACACTGCCTCATCTTACTCCTCCTTATATAGTCACAGAGATCTCACACTGCCTCATCTTACTCCTCCTTATATAGTCACAGAGATCTCAAACTGCCTCATCTTACTCCTCCTTATATAGTCACCGAGAGCTCACACTGCCTCATCTTACTCCTCCTTATATAGTCACAGAGATCTCACACTGCCTCATCTTACTCCTCCTTATATAGTCACCGAGAGCTCAAACTGCCTCATCTTACTCCTCCTTATATAGTCACAGAGATCTCACACTGCCTCATCTTACTCCTCCTTATATAGTCACCGAGAGCTCAAACTGCCTCATCTTACTCCTCCTTATATAGTCACAGAGATCTCACACTGCCTCATCTTACTCCTCCTTATATAGTCACCGAGAGCTCACACTGCCTCATCTTACTCCTCCTTATATAAGCGGATACTGTGACTGTGATAACAGAGTTACAGTGTCATCAGTAACACTCAGGCTGTGATACCCAGATACTACCAGCAGGGGTCAGGACAGCACAGCACATGCACACACACACAAAATCCCAAAACAACAGACAGTAAAACTGTGGGGCTGAAGAGAATCTGATAGAGAGGGTGGGGATCACAGTGAGTAGGCCAGTTTGAACAGGTGAGTCAGACTGTCGAATGTGTGAGGGCAGGGAGCTCCAGCGCCTGGGAGCAGCTGAAAGCACCCATAGTATGGCTAGTATCTGAAGCTGAATTAATCAGAAGCATGTTTTCTAACCTCATGGAGAGACATTGACTGAGCTCAACTGTAAATGTGTGGTAGAGTGTTGATCTGGTCTGAGCCCGCTGGCTTCAGACAGACAGACCCCCCCGCAGCTGTGGAAACACACACTGAATATACAGAGAAAGGAAGTCCAGAAATAGTGGAGGGAGCGCACAGCTCCTACAACACAGAGGAGTTAAAGGTCCTATGACATGCTGCTTTTTGGATGCTTAGTGGTCCCCTAATACACTATCTGAAGTCTCTTTTATATAGACCTTAGTGGTCCTCTAATACTGTATCTGAAGTCTCTTTTATATAGACCTTAGTGGTCCCCTAATACTGTATCTGAAGTCTCTTTTATATAGACCTTAGTGGTCCCCTAATACTCTATCTGAAGTCTCTTTTATATAGACCTTAGTGGTCCCCTAATACTGTATCTGAAGTCTCTTTTATATAAGACCTTAGTGGTCCCCCCATCACTCTATCTGAAGTCTCTTTTATATAGACCTTAGTGGTCCCCTAATACTGTATCTGAAGTCTCTTTTATATAGGCCTTAGTGGGCCCCCTAATACTGTATCTGAAGTCTCTTTTATATAGACCTTAGTGGTCCCCTAACTGTATCTGAGTTCTTTTTTTATATAGGCCTTGTAGTGTCCCCTCATACTGTATCTGAAGTCTCTTTTATATAGGCCTTAGTGGTCCCCTAATAATACTGTATCTGAAGTCTCTTTTATATAGACCTTAGTGGTCCCCTAATACTGTATCTGAAGTCTCTTTTATATAGACCTTAGTGGTCCCCTAATACGTATATCTGAAGTCTCTTTTATATAGACCTTAGTGGTCCCTTTTACTGTATCTGAAGTCTCTTTTATATAGGCCTTAGTGGTCCCTTAATATACTGTATCTGAAGTCTCTTTTTTATATAGACCTTAGTGGTCCCCTAATACTCTATCTGAAGTCTCTTTTATATAGACCTTAGTGGGCCCCCTAATACTGTATCTGAAGTCTCTTTTATATAGACCTTAGTGGTCCCCTAATACTGTATCTGGAAGTCTCTTTTATATAGGCCTTAGTGGTCCCCTAATACTGTATCTGAAGTCTCTTTTATATAGACCTTAGTGGTCCTCTAATACTGTATCTGAAGTCTCTTTTATATAGACCTTAGTGGTCCCCTAATACTGTATCTGAAGTCTCTTTTATATAGACCTTAGTGGTCCCCTAATACTGTATCTGAAGTCTCTTTTATATAGACCTTAGTGGTCCCCTAATACTGTATCTGATGTCTCTTTCCCTTGACAGCCTTGGTGCAGAATTACTAGAGCCAGTCCTACAATGAGCTTTCCTTAGGATGTGCCATTTGTGTGTGTGTGTGTGTGTGTGTGTGTGTGTGTGTGTGTGTGTGTATATATATAAATTAAACTTAGCTACCTTTTGATCAGCTATAACATTAAAATGCTGCTTACATGTTATTGCATCAATAATAGTCATTAAAACACACTGGTAGGATTCAGTCTGCTGCATAATATGTTATTTTAGCTTTGACAGTGTTTTCCCTAGGTTTGTGGAAGACTTACGTGCACGTATTTTGCGTGCACCTCAAGAAAAGGTTACGTTTTTCAACAAAAGGAAATGCAAATTGACATCATTTCGAACCATTATTATTACCACCATATCTGTGTCTTAAACATTGGAAAAGCTAGAGCAGCTAATACATGAATAAATAACACTCAAAAAGCTCAAAGACAAAACTTGCTAAATAAAGCCTTCTACTGGGGACCAACTACAATAATTAGATCTGAGAAAAGTCTATAAGTTACATTAATTTGGCTAAAGTGGTGCCCAAAACAGCTTGGGTGCCGCGCCTTAGCCATACAACGGGCGCAATATTTGTTAAAGGCAAAATATGTGTCTAACCGTTCTGAAGTAGTGTGGAGCCTACAAATCCTATCTACAGACTACAGAAAACACCTTTGTTTGGTTAAGATTGATGCAAAAATCACACTACATGACTATACAGTCCCTCCAGGAAAACAAAATTATGCGATCGCATAATTCAATGCATAATCAGCCAAAGTAGGGGGGCGCATTTTTTTTCAAATACTCTGCACTTTTTTTCTCCTATCCCAGAATGCATCTGTGGTGTAGCCAGAGCTTAGCCTACTCCACAGCGCTGTGGAGATACAGTAGGTCTGTCAATGCGAGACTAGGACAACCCTGACTGTGACAACGTTGAGTATTTTCCTACTTTACAAGAGTACAACTTTGAATGCAGGACTTTTACTTGTAATGGAGTATTTTTACATTGCAGTATTGCTACTTTTACTTCCATAAAGTATCTGAATACTTCTTATAAAAAGTTATAACCATCACAACAGTCTGTGTGTGTGTCTGTGTGTCTCTGTGTGTGTGTGTGAGTGTGTGTGTGTGTGTGTGTGTGTGTGTTTGAGAGAGAGTGTGTTTGTGTGTGTCTGTCTCTGTCTGTGTGTGTCTCTGTGTCTCTGTGTGTGTGTGTGTGTCTCTCTCTGTGTGTCTGTGCATGTGTGTGTGTGTCTGTCTGTGTGTGTGTGAGTGTGTGTCTTTTTGTGTGTGTGTGTCGCTCTGTGTGTGTCTCTGTGTGTGTCTGTGTGTCTCTGTGTGTGAGTGTGTGTCTCTTTGTGTGTGTGTGTCGCTCTGTGTCTGTGTGTGTGTCTCTGTGTGTGTCTGTGTGTCTGTGTGTGTGTGTGTGTGTGTGTGTGTGTCTCTCTCTCTCTGTGTGTCTGTGCATGTGTGTGTGTGTCTGTTCTTTTGTGTTTATATGTGTGAGTCTCTCTGTGTGTGTGTGTGTGTGTGGTGTGTCTTTGTGTGTGTGTGTGTGTGTGTGTGTGTGTTTTTATTTTTGTGTTTCTCTGTGTGTTTTGTGTGTGTGTGTGTGTTAATCTCTCTGTGTGTGTGTGTGTTATATGTGTGTGTGTGTGCTTGGTTGTTTGTGTGTGTGTGTGTGTGTGTGTGTGTGTGTGTGTGTGTGTGTGTGTGTGAGAGAGGACATGTCCATGTTGCTAACAGAAGCTCAGTGTCGGTGTGCTGTTAGCCTGCCTGACGCCCGGCCACTGTGGAAACACACAGACAGGCAGCGTGTTGTCAGACTGTTTCTACAAGGATCTGGCTCGCCACCCACAAAAACACCTGAACTCACTCGCTCTGCTCAGCACACAGTCCACTCATTCGCTCGGCTAAAAAAAAAAAAAAAAAAGGTGAAACACAGTTCAGACGAAGCTGACTCCCACCAGCTGGGAAACGTACTTCAATAACAGGTTAGAAGTCACTTTATTAATCGCTCTCTGACTTTTAGAAATAGATCTTGTGGTGATTATAACATCCATCTTACACTTCGCAGAGATGATCTGTCAATCATCCCGTGAAGGCTGGACGTCTTGTTATTTCTGTTGATGAAGTTTGAGTCTTCATCGGTCCTTGAAAGGAGACTTAAACTCAACTCCAGCGGCTTGCTGCTAATTACACAGGTCTCCCTCTTTTGTTTATTTCAAGCAAAGTCTGATTATAGTGCACATTTTTCTTTGTGTGTGTGTCTCTGTGTGCGTGCGTGCGTGCATGTGTGTGTGTGTGTCTGCGTGCATGTGTGTCTGTGTGTCTTCATGTGTGTGTGTGTGTGTGTCTGTAGGTCTGTGTGTGTGGTGTCTGCGTGCATGTGTGTTTGTGTGTGTGGGTGCATGTGTGTCTGTGTGTCTGTGTGTGTGTGTGTGTCTGTAGGTCTGTGTGCGTGTGTGTGTGTCTGTGTCTGCATGTGTGTGTGTCTGTAGGTCTGTGCGTGTGTGTGTGTGTGTGCGTATGTGTGTGTCTGTGTGCGTGTGTGTGTCTGTGTGTGTGCGTGTGTCTGTGTGCGTGTGTGTCTATGTGCGTGTGTTTGTCTGAGTGTGTGTGTGCGTCTGTGTGCGTGCATGCGTGTGTCTGTGTGTTTCTCTTTGTGTCTATGTGTGTGTGTGTGTGTGTGTGTGTGTGTGTCTGTCTCTGTGTGTGTGTGTGTTTGTGTGTGCGTGCGTGCGTGCGTGCGTCTGTGTGCGTGTCTGTGTGCGTGCGTTTGTGTCTATGTGTGTGTGTGTGTGTCTGTCTCTGTGTGTGTGTGTGTGTTTGTGTGTGTGCGTCATGCGATGCGTGCATGCGTCGTGTGTTTGTTCGTGTCTGTGTGTGTGTCTGTGTGCGTGTGTTTGTGTCTATGTCTCTGTGTGTCTGTGTGCGTGTTTGTCTGTGAGTGTGTGGTGCGTGTGCGGTGCGTTCGTTTCTCTTTGTGTCTATGTGTGTGTGTCTGTCTCTGTGTGTGTGTGTGTTTGTGTGTGTGTCTGTGTGTGTGTGTGTGTCTGTGTGTGCGTGTCTGTGTCTGTGTCTGTGTGTGTGTTTGTGTCTGTGTGTGTGTCTGTGCGTGTCTGTGTGCGTGTGTTTGTGTCTATGTCTCTGTGTGTCTGTGTGCGTGTTTGTCTGTGAGTGTGTGTGTGCGTGCATGCGTGTGTGTCTGTGTTTCTCTTTGTGTCTATGTGTGTGTGTCTGTCTCTGTGTGTGTGTGTGTTTGTGTGTGTCTCTGTGTGCATGTGTCTGTCTCTGTGTGCGTGTCTGTGTCTGTGTGTGTGTCTCTGTGTGTGTTTGTGTCTGTGTGTGTGTCTCTGTGTGTGTTTGTGTCTGTGTGTGTCTGTCTCTGTGTGCGTGTCTGTGTCTGTGTGTGTGTCTCTGTGTGTGTTTGTGTCTGTGTGTGTGTCTCTGTGTGTGTTTGTGTCTGTGTGTGTTTGTGTCTGTGTGCGTGTGTTTGTGTCAGGAACAAATCCCACAAATAGGACGAAACCTAACAAGTATCGTCTGTGTACCCAAAGCCCGATGATTCCTCTGTGCCATCAAGCTCCAAAAACTGTTAAAAACACATCACTGTTGCTCTGGGTGACATGTTCCTCCATTACCATGAACACACACAAACTACAGCTTATTCTGACTTAGTCTACATCCACGACGTTCCCTTCCTCTGTCTCTGTGTTGGCGCTCTAACCTCCGGCTGATTTGTGAGGACTATGGTTAACTGCTCCTCAGATCTCTGCAGGGTAAATCCAGACAGCTAGCTAGACTATCTGTCCAATCTGAGTTTTCTGTTGCACGACTAAAACTACTTTTGAACGTACACATGTTCCACCAATACAAGTTCCTTCCAGAGGCTATTTAGCAGAGGCACCGTGTGACGCTTAGCCCCGCCCAAGACGACTGTGATTGGTTTAAAGTAAGTAAGTAAGAAAAGTTTATTTCTATAGCACATTTAAAAACAGCTCGCGCTGACCAAAGTGCTGTACATTGCGCATTAGCCACAGGGTGAGAAAATTAAACACACGTACAAATCAGTGATTTAGGCTAAAAAGGACATCGAAAGACAAACACTTAATTTCAAACATAGCAGGATAAGACAATTAAAAGGCCGGGAAGGCCAATGTAAAAAGGTGAGTTTTGAGCCTGGCTTTGAATATCACAATTGAAGGAGCATCTCTGATGTCAGGTGGCAGTCGGTTCCACAGCTGAGGGCCAGCAATAGAAAAGGCTCGGTCACCTTTTTGCTTAAAAGAGATGCCAATAAACCAGAGCATGTTTTTCTGCCATCCAGAAATGCTGTGTGGACTCGCCAGACCCTCCTCTGCAGCACTGTACAAAATATACGCTGACTGAGAGGAGAGGGAAATGTTTATTGATATGAAAAGCGACAGGACAGCAAAAGGACTTGAGGCACGAAGAGTGAAACAGTTACAACCCCTCAATACTTCAGAGCTGCATTAGGTACACTTTCTTTAACCATAAACCAGTCTGTTAGCATTCCTCTCTCACTCACTCACTCACTCACAGGTCCTGGTAGCCTCAGGCTGGGTTTAACCAGGAATCACAAACAGTGATAACAAGCTGCTGAGAGAGAGAGAGAGAGAGACAGAGAGAGAGAGAGACAGAGAGAGAGAGAGAGAAGACAGAGAGAGAGAGAGAGAGAGAGAGAGAGAGAGAGAGAGAGAGAGAGAGAGAGAGAGAGAGACAGAGAGAGAGAGAGAGAGAGACAGAGAGAGAGAGAGAGAGAGAGAGAGAGACAGAGAGAGAGAGAGAGAGAGAGAGAGAGAGACAGAGAGAGAGACAGAGAGACAGAGACAGAGACAGAGAGAGAGAGAGAGAGAGAGAGAGACAGAGAGAGATGGATGACAGATGTGTGGGTTGGTGCCAAGAGGGTAAGCTTCGCTTCAGAACTCAAACCTCCTATGGCGCCATTTTGATGCTACAAAACGATCACCTCCCGTTAGCATCCCATTGACTCCCATTCATTTTGACGTCACTTTGACAGAGAATAACTTTACATCTGAAGCTTTTAAAGACTATTTGTCCGTTGTTTATTTCTAAAGAAACACAACAATGAATGAAAGACTTACTGTCACACAGTAGAGGAATTACCGTATAGTACAGGAGAAGCTCTCAGGCAGTTTGGACTTCCATTATCTGTTTAGGTTTAATGACTAATGTTAACTAGCATGTTAGTGATCAGTAATTAGCCTGTGCCTATGTTATCTCCTTACATATACCTACGCTCTCCGTCTCTGTAAGATTGGGAATGATTGAGATTTCTCTCGGCACAGCTACCAGAAGACTTCACACTTTCAGACAGGTTGCTCACGTCACATTTACGTCTTCAAGCTCAGTTGGAGGCTGCTCAGTAACGCTCAGCCAGCACCGGGAAAGAGACTTCTGACATCCTTCACTGGTCTCTGTCCAGAGACACGGGACCTGGTGGTCCAGTTTATATATATACTGTCTATGGTTGGTGTGTATTTTGGACTAAAGCCCTTACAGATGCTTTGGATGATGACTGCTGTTTATTTCAGGGAATCTAACAGTCACCCTGTTTATGTTGTGTTCATTTACACAACCACAGATCTGGTCCAGTATGGTGTGGTATGGTATTCTTAAATTAATTTAGACATACTGAAGCCCTATTCTTGTCTGAATTCACTCTAATTAAACATTTTGAACACAACACTCCGTTAGACTGGTCCACTTCTTACCTCTCTGGACGCACTCAGTTCATTCAACTCAAGTCTTTTAAATCCATTCCCTCCTCCGTCACTTCAGGTGTGCCCCAGGGCTCTGTCCTGGGGCCCCTACTCTTCATCATTTACCTCCTTCCCCTCGGCAATATCTTCCGCAAATTTAACATTCACTTCCACCGTTATGCCGATGACACCCAGCTCTACCTCCCCACCAAACCCTCCTCCACTCTTCCGCCCACCTCCCTTACTGATTGCATCTCTGAAATAAAAACCTGGCTCACCCAAAACTTCCTCAAATTAAACAGTAATAAAACAGAGGTTCTCCTCATTGGCACCAAATCCACTTTATCCGAAACCAACAGTTTTTCTCTCACTATTGATAACTCCTCCGTTTCACCCTCCCCCCAAGGTTAAGAGTCTGGGTGTCATCCTTGACAGCACACTATCCTTTCCACCCCACATCAATAACACTGCCTACTTCCACCTAAAAAATATCAATCGTCTCTGCCCCTCCCTCTCACCACCATGGGGAGCAGAGCATTCAGCCGCTCTGCTCCCCATCTCTGGCATTCATTACCACCCCAACTCAGAAACATTGATACTAGCGCTGCTCCCTCTTAGTGGATTAGTCGACTAATCTGTGGTTTTGGTCTTAGTCAACTTAGATCTCTTTAGTCCATTAGTTCATGTTTGATGCTGTTTTCATGCTGAATGACTTATTTCCAAGAAACGTACGAGCACATCTCTGGTAAACACAAGAATTAAGGGTTGACATTTGACCTAATAGATATCACCGTGAAACCTACTTTGATTACTTTCATTTAAGGCAGTTATTTGTTGTATTACACGTTTTCTGAAATGTTGTGTTTAAATATGCAAAGGAGGCGTTATCTTATTCAATATATGCATCCTTTTGCATGACTCTTTGCGGAGAAACTCAGATTTACAGATCTGTCGATTAAATCAACTAATCGATTAGTCGATACAATTGAATGAGTGTTAGTCGACTAAGATTTTCTTCAATCGAACACAGCCCTAATCGATTCATTCCGATTTCAAATTGCAACTCAAAACACATCTGTTTAAAACTGCCTATTCCACTTGATGTCAATTGGTCTGCCTCTTTCTGTTGTTTCTATAGTTTTATTTTATTTTTATTTATATTTTTTGCTGCTTTTAAATGTCTTATGTATCCCTGTATGATGTCCTTCAGTGCCGAGAAAGGCGCCTTTAAATAAAATCTATTATAATTATGTAAAAAGGCTGAAAAAATGTGTTAAATATGTACATATTTAACTGTATTATTGCCAGCAGAAATCACAGAAGTGATATTCACCTGGGTGTCGGTGAGAGCTTTAGTCTGTGATGATCTAAATTAATAAAAAGAGTTATGAGGATGCAGGGATAATTATAAAGGCTCTAAAGTTCATTCGTTCTCACAGTGACATTCGGGAAATAATACAGAACTCTTGGAAGTTTGGCTGACTTGGACCGTATTAAAAAGATATGGCTTCTTACATCTTCGAATAGAAAATATATTAAAATCTAGGCAATCAAATTCTCAGTCTGCAATTATTGTGGCCAAAATATCATAGTATGGTATAATCAAGATAATTATCAAACCTTCCTGAAATTAGTACTAAAATATAATAAGTTTGTGCATGTCTTATTCCTACATATTTGTTGGTCTTCTTAATAAAGTCCCAGATAACGGTAAACTGTCTGTAATGACACACAACTGCTGCTACGTTATTTAATGCGCCTTCTGCTGACACCTGCAGTGCACAATATGTTTTTAATCGACATGACTAAGATTTCAAACAGCAAAGCTGGCACTCACAGCAATCTTAATGTTTGAACTGCTGCTTTCAAATGCTTACTCATCCAACCGTCTGGACCATCTGCGTAACACACTGATAACATCATCAATGTCAGACAGGTGGGCCAGTTTAGTTCATGGCCACGTTCAGCGTCGACAAAACGTAACAACCATAGACTGTATAATATTAATGGACAATGCATCCGGTTCGGCCAAGTGCTGCAAATGCAGAAGTGCCTTAAACCTGCTTTCTCTCTGAATTCCTGCAGGGGGAGACTCCTTAAACCTGCTTTCTATCTGAATTCCTGCAGGGGGAGACTCCTTAAACCTGCTTTCTATCTGAATTCCTGCAGGGGGAGACTCCTTAAACCTGCATTATATCTGAATTCCTGCAGGGGGAGACTCCTTAAACCTGCTTTCTATCTGAATTCCTGCAGGGGGAGACTCCTTAAACCTGCTTTCTATCTGAATTCCTGCAGGGGGAGACTCCTTAAACCTGCTTTCTATCTGAATTCCTGCAGGGGGAGACTCCTTAAACCTGCATTATATCTGAATTCCAGCAGGGGGCGACACAGGAGTTCGGTTTCTGTAGAAGTCTATGAGAAAGTGACCCACTTCTCTCTTGATTTATTACCTCAGTAAACATTTTCATAATGAGTTCATGGTCTCAATCGCTAGTTTTAAGTCTTCTGCAACACAGAATGATGATAATTTTTTGAATGATGGTCTCGTTGATTTTAAAATCGGCGATAAAGCAGGGGGTGTTTTAGGGCGTGGCTATGATGTGATTGCCAGTGAAAGTGTGTAATGTAGAGTGTAAGAGCTCCTTCCTCTAGTCTAAAATCATCACATTCGCAACCTGGATGGCTGCGCCCGTTAATAGCAAACTCCACAACTCATAGCAGATCTCCACAAACCTACGGGTGACGTCACACATGGTTGGCACCTGGTAGCAACGCATTGCTTTAAACTGAAACGGGGGGTGCGTTGAACCCTGTTGTGTGCGCAGTGTTTACAGACACGTCTCTGCTGATTGGGTATCCCCTGCTGTGACACAGCCAATAAACGAGAGAGAGATACACCCACCAAACGGGAGAGAAAACTCAACTCAAAGCCTGTTGCACACCGTTCCGGAGAAACATGTCGTTCAACCAGGAAACCGTAGCGACAAGGTGCAGGCAGTTTGAAGATTGAACGCGCCCCAGTTGATAATGGGTTTCTGCGGAGCTCTCTGAAGCGTGTCGAGACATGAAGGAGCTGTATGCAAAAAAACTAAAAACATCTGGAGATTCAAATGAGAACATCTGACACACTTCACCTCCTTTAACCTCGAGCCTTCTCACTCGCTTTATACTGCTCTCCTCCTGGAACGTCTGTCTGTCCTTATGCCCTCAAAATGTCATTTATTAAATGTATTTGTGTCTAAATGACATTTACCGTATTTTCCGGACTATAAGTCGCATTTATTTAGACTTTTTCTTTTCATCTGTCAACTACACAATAGCACCCAGAACATCAGGCTGAATAGGGTAGGTGTCCGGTTTGTTAACGTAACACATTAACAGTTATTGAACTACACAATAGCACACAGAACAACTAGCTCAAACTTTCTTTCTGCTGCTCGATTACCATTTTCGGGCTGCATATTTTACTACCTGCAGTTTGTTATCTCTTTTCTTTCTCAGTTGTCTTTAGGAGCAGCATTCTAGTTGTCACAAGCCTAGAGCGCCCTCTCGCCTGTTTTCTTATCGGTCAGTCTCGACTTCGGCCACATGACATCACATCTTTCCTTCTCCTCCTCATCGTGCAGTCCATCATCCCCCTGTATAGAGTGTGGTCTAGACCTACTCTATCTGTAAAGTGTCTCGAGATAACCTATGTTATGATTTGATACTATAAATAAAATTGAATTGAATCGTTCTTTAATGCAACCACTTGAGAAAGAGATAATTACATCATCCATCCATCTTTAACATCCTCTTCTTCGTCCTTTGCTTGGAGTTGGGTTAGGTTTTTTTTTTTTTAATTGTCTCTATCATTATGTGCATTTCCTTTTCTCTTTCTTCTCCATACAAACCTCTCTCCTCGTCCGCTCACTCCCTTGTCTTTCTCACCACAGTGACCGCTGTGGAGTCATGGAGAAGATGACTGCAACCCTCCCTCCATTCATCCTTGTCTTGTCCTCCCCCTCTTCTCTGCACAGCCACATGGAGGAGAAAGTCAGCAGCCATCTTTGGTCTTTTCATCCTTCTATCCTCCTCTTCTTCATGGATATTTTATACTCAAGTTCTTCGATAAGACCTAAATATCGCCTGCATCTTTAAGACTTAACCCTGCAAACCTCTGGTGCTGCCAAATCTGGGACCTGAATAAAGCCTGGGACGCGGGGCCATTTTGCTGTTATTCCTTACTTCAAAGACAGAGTGATATGATTGGTTTTGGACCAACTGAAAGAGTTTCTGAAAACCACAAGACACAAGTACCTAATAATAGGCCATTCTTCTTTGGTAACATGTTTTAGTGGCAATAACACTACACAAATTGCAGCTAACTATTACCATATGACATGATAGCATCTCATAAATATTATTTATTTAGTCCCCCTATTACTACTAGTCTAGTCTCTCATTAACAGACCTATCTCCACAGTGCTGTGGAGGAAGGTCTGGCTACACCACAGATACCTTCTGGGATGGGAGAGAGAAAAATGCTCTGGGTTGTTTGCATTTCTTTAAACCAATCACAATCGTCTTGGGCGGCGCTGAGCTCTGGATGCAGCGACGGTGGCTCTGCTAAATATTCTCGGGAAGGAACTTGTTTTGGTGGAACATGTGCACCCAAAAGAAAACGCCAAATACAGTATAGTACATACATACAGTACCGTGAGCTATTTAAATGAGCTGATCCATGGTTAAACCTCATTGGCTCTTACCAGTGTAAGTAAGTAAGTAAACTTTATTTATATAGCACCTTTCACAGACAAAAGGGGTCACAAAGTGCTTTACAGTTAAACAAAAACAGAGCAAAGACAACACATACAAAGCTATATGGCTAATAAAATGCTTGTCTAAAAAGATGAGTCTTCAGATGTTTTTTAAAGGTTTCCAGAGAATCCAAAGCTAACAAGGCTAAAGGGAGAGAGCTCCAGAGCCCTGGGGCCACCACCGAAAATGCACGATCACCTCTTGTTTTAAAACGTGTTCTAGGAACAATTAAGAGCTCCTGGCATGAAGACCTCAAAGAGCGACCAGGAGTGTGTGCGTGCAGTAGTTCCTGGATGTACGAGGGAGCTTGGCCATGTAAGGCTCTATAGGTAATAGTTACAATTTTAAAATGCACTCTAAAACCAATCGGTAGCCAGTGAAGAGCCTTAAGCACAGGAGTAATGTGCGACCTCCTGCTGGTCTTAGATAAAAGTCTTGCTGCTGCATTCTGTACGACTTGCAGTGAGCCCAAGGATGATTTGTTTAAGCAGGTGTATAGTACATTGCAATAATCCAAACGAGAGGAAACAAAAGCATGAACAAGCATCTCCATCTCTCTTTGAGAAACCACAGATCTAATTTTAGCAATGTTCCTGAGATGGAAAAAACAGGAACGAACCACAGACTTCACATGACTGTTAAAACACATAGATTTGTCAAAAATGACACCCAGATTACGCACAGCATTACAGTCTGAAACTGATAGAGACCCAATGGCCGGCATAGTGTATCTCCGTGTGTACTTCCTCCACAGCAATCTCCACCAATCAATCCCCAAAAACCTCCCAGTTAAGAGAGGAAATGCCCTAAACATATTCTTTGTAAATTTTTTACAAGAACCAAGCAGGCCTGACTTGTTGCACAATTCAAATTTTCTTTAAAACTTGCCATTTTCAGCGCGTAGCTTGACACCTTTTGTTTTCCGTAGCGAATGGAGTTTGAGAACGGCAACACATTAGAGCTGAAGATCTCAATTTCTATCATTTTAATCGGGCTCGGGCGGTCAGGTGATGCGTTTCGATTAGCGCGAAAAATGGATGCTGAGGAGGTGGAACCGAGGCTGGCCTCTGGAGGACTTCTTTTATTTCTTTGTTCCAACTTCCAAGTGGCCTACAGCCTCCGATAGTCACGAATAAATGATGTTAAATAAATGTATTAATGACTCATTCTTGACAAAAAGCAAAAGAACGCGCACAGCTCTTTTTGCTTTATGTCAAGAATGAGTCATTAATACATTTGAATAATGTCAGGCTGTAAACAGGTTTGGGCTTTTAAAAAGCTGCCAATCAAAATGTACTTGTCTTGTACTTGTTTAAGGGCCGATTACAGCTCTACAAACACATACTGTTGCATACTGTTAAGTTTTTGTTTGTACAAACAGGAGACGATCACTGGAAGAACTGGGTTTGGTGTACGACCTGCTTTCAGTCCATTCACCTCAGCGACAGCAGGGTGGTGTTAACTTACATAAGAGTTGTGTTTAAGTTCATTCGCACAAATCAAATGTTTCCTCTCATCAGTTGAAAGTTATTATTATGATGTTTTTCTAAAGTCACAGCCCAACTGTGTGTATGTGAAGCTGAATGGGATAACCAATGGCATATTTCTGTCTGTCTTTCTATTCCCTCGACTCTCCTACCACTCTGCATCTCTCTCTAAGCAGTTGGAGATTTCCTATCTGAAGTGGTTACACACCACATAATGACAGAGGGCGCGCAC
>NC_053115.1:3018499-3040999 GCF_010015445.1 Perca fluviatilis | reverse complement strand
TTTTCCCATGTCTTTTTCATGACTTTTCCCATGAAGGTTTCATGACTTTTTTCCATCACTTTTTCATGACTCTTCCCATGTCTTTTTCATGACTTTCCCATGACTTTCCCATGACTTTCCCATGACTTTTTCATGACTTTTCCATGACTTTCCTATGACTTTCCCATGACTTTCCCATGACTTTTCCATCACTTTTTCATGACTCTTCCCATGGCTTTTCATGACTTTCCCATGACTTTCCCATGACTTTTCCATGACTTTTTCATGACTCTTCCCATGGCTTTTTCATGACTTTCCCATGACTTTCCCATGACTTTTCCATGACTTTTCCATGACTTTCCTATGACTTTCCTATGACTTTTCCATGACTTTCCCATGACTTTCCCATGACTGTTTCATGACTGTTTTCATGACTGTTTTCATGACTTTTTCCATGACTTTTTCCATGACTCTTCCCATGTCTTTTTCATGACTTTTCCCATGAAGGTTTCATGACTTTTTTCCATGACTTTTCCATGACTTTTCCCATGTCTTTTTCATGACTTTTCCCATGAAGGTTTCATGACTTTTTTCCATGACTTTTTCATGACTCTTCCCATGGCTTTTCCATGACTTTTCCATGACTTTTATATGCCTTTTATATGACTTTTCCATGACTTTTATATGCCTTTTATATGACTTTTCCATGACTTTTTCCATGACTTTCCTATGACTTTTTCATGACTTTTTCATGACTTTTCCATGACTTTCCTATGACTTTCCTATGACTTTTCCATGACTTTTCCATGACTTTCCCATGACTGTTTCATGACTGTTTTCATGACTTTTTCCATGACTTTTTCCATGACTTTTCCCATGACTTTTCCCATGTCTTTTTCATGACTTTTCCCATGAAGGTTTCATGACTTTTTTCCATGACTTTTCCATGACTTTTCCCATGTCTTTTTCATGACTTTTCCCATGAAGGTTTCATGACTTTTTTCCATGACTTTTTCATGACTCTTCCCATGGCTTTTTCATGACTTTTCCATGACTTTTATATGACTTTTATATGACTTTTCCATGACTTTTTCTGACTTTTTCCATGACTTTCCTATGACTTTTTCATGACTTTTCCATGACTTTCCTATGACTTTTCCATGACTTTTCCATGACTTTTTCCATGACTTTTTCCCATGACTTTTTCCATGACTTTTCCCATGACTCTTCCCATGTCTTTTTCATGACTTTTCCCATGAAGGTTTCATGACTTTTTTCCATGACTTTTTCCATGACTTTCCTATGACTTTTCCATGACTTTTCCATGACTTTTCCTATGACTTTTTCATGACTTTTCCATGACTTTCCTATGACTTTCCTATGACTTTTCCATGACTGTTTCATGACTGTTTCATGACTGTTTCATGACTGTTTCATGACTTTTTCCATGACTTTTTCCATGACTTTTTCCATGACTTTTTCCATGTCTTTTTCATGACTTTTCCCATGAAGGTTTCATGACTTTTTTCCATGACTTTTCCCATGTCTTTTTCATGACTTTTCCCATGAAGGTTTCATGACTTTTTTCCATGACTTTTTCATGACTCTTCCCATGGCTTTTTCATGACTTTTCCATGACTTTTCCATGACTTTTATATGCCTTTTATATGACTTTTCCATGACTTTTATATGCCTTTTATATGACTTTTCCATGACTTTTTCCATGACTTTCCTATGACTTTTCGCGACTTTTCACAGACTTTCCGGCTCTATGACTTTCCTATGACTTTTCCGGACTTTTCCATGACTTTCCCATGACTGTTTCATGACTGTTTTCATGACTTTTTCCATGACTTTTTCCATGACTTTTCCCATGTCTTTTTCATGACTTTTCCCATGAAGGTTTCATGACTTTTTTCCATGACTTTTCCCATGTCTTTTTCATGACCTTTCCCATGAAGGTTTCATGACTTTTTCCATGACTTTTTCATGACTCTTCCCATGGCTTTTCCATGACTTTTCCATGACTTTTATATGCCTTTTATATGACTTTTCCATGACTTTTATATGCCTTTTATATGACTTTTCCATGACTTTTATATGCCTTTTATATGACTTTTCCATGACTTTTTCCATGACTTTCCTATGACTTTTTCATGACTTTTTCATGACTTTCCTATGACTTTCCTATGACTTTTCCATGACTTTCCCATGACTGTTTCATGACTGTTTTCATGACTTTTTCCATGACTTTTTCCATGACTTTTTCCATGACTCTTCCCATGTCTTTTTCATGACTTTTCCCATGAAGGTTTCATGACTTTTTTCCATGACTTTTTCATGACTCTTCCCATGACTCTTCCCATGGCTTTTTCATGACTTTTCCATGACTTTTATATGACTTTTCCATGACTTTTTCCATGACTTTCCTATGACTTTTTCATGACTTTTCCATGACTTTCCTATGACTTTTCCATGACTTTTCCATGACTTTTTCCATGACTTTTTCCCATGACTTTTTCCCATGACTCTTCCCATGTCTTTTTCATGACTTTTCCCATGAAGGTTTCATGACTTTTTTCCATCACTTTTTCATGACTCTTCCCATGGCTTTTTCATGACTTTTCCATGACTTTTCCATGACTTTTTCCATGACTTTCCTATGACTTTTCCATGACTTTTCCATGACTTTTTCCCATGACTTTTCCCATGACTCTTCCCATGTCTTTTTCATGACTTTTCCCATGAAGGTTTCATGACTTTTTTCCATCACTTTTTCATGACTCTTCCCATGGCTTTTTCATGACTTTTCCATGACTTTTTCCATGACTTTCCTATGACTTTTTCATGACTTTTCCATGACTTTCCCATGGCTTTTTCATGACTGTTTCATGACTGTTTCATGACTTTTCCATGACTTTTTCATGACTTTTTCATGACTTTTTCATGGCTGTTTCATGACTTTTCCATGACTTTTCCATGACTTTTCCATGACTTTTCCCATGACTTTTCCATGACTTTTCCATGACTGTTTCATGACTTTTCCCATGACTTTTTCATGACTCTTCCCATGACTTTTCCATGAATTTTCCATGACTGTTTCATGACTTTTTCCATGGCTTTTCCCATGACTTTTCCATGACTTTTCCATGACCTTTCCTTGACTTTTCCCACGACTTTTCCCATGAATTTTTCATGACCTTTCCATGACTTTTCGGCAAATTTCCATGACTATGTATTCCTGTAAATGTCAGTCGACATTCTACAATAAGAATAGCGATGCACCGATGTGAAAATTGTGGCCGATACCGATAACCGATATTAATATTGCTGTCATGGCCGATACAGATATTTACCGATGCCGATATCTCGGTATAGAAAACACATTTTTATGATAATCAAATAAAGAACTATTTTCCAAATCACAACTACTTCAAATGTGATTAACACTCTTTGGGAATAAATGTATGTGTGTGTACTTTGACTTTTTTTAAGTTTGGCTCCCGTGCGCTAACATGGAGGAGGGTGGGGTGTATGACCTGTACTGCAGCCAGCCACAAAGGGGCCATCCAGATGTTTTGGTTTCACTTATACAGTCTATGAATCAGCCCCAGGGCTGAACTCAGGAAGGATTTATAAGACCTGTCTCCCACTGAAAATGTGTGGTGTATTATATGAAGCGCCAAAATTCGATAACGGAGCCCCCGGACTGTGGAGCAGCTGAAGTCGTACATCAAGCAGGAATGGGAAAGAAGTCCACCTACAGTACAACGCTTCAACAATGACTGTCCTCAGCAGTGTTTCCCACCGATTAGAAACCAATTTGTGGCGCGTGGGGGAGTGAAATACTTATTTTTGTAACAATCAAGTATCAAAAACTGAGGAGGACGCGCTGTTGGATGCTGTCCTCCTCTCCTACTCTTTCTTCATTGCCTAACAAATCTCTCTCTCTCTCTCTCTCTCTGTGATCCTGTCTTTATGATTGAGCAGCCCTGGTTGAAGCCTGAAAATATTGTTAACAGATTAATAACATAACTAATTACACTGGTGGGAATGTTCAGCTCTGTTTCAGCGCCAACATTAACACACTGACAACATTGTGTTCATTGTGTTTTTCATACAGCCCAGCAGGCCCGGTGTGATGCTGCACCCTACAGCCCAGCAGGCCCGGTGTGATGCTGCACCATACAGCCCAGCAGGCCCGGTGTGATGCTGCACCATACAGCCCAGCAGGCCTGGTGTGATGCTCCACCATACAGCCCAGCGACCCCGGTGTGATGTGACACCATACAAAGGCAGGCGTGTGAGCCAGCAGGCCAGGCGGCCTTGTGATGCTGCCCAAGCCCAGCAGAACTGGCTGTCATGCTCCACCATACAGCCCAGCAGGCCCGGTGTGATGCTGCACCATAGAGCCCAGCAGGCCCGGTGTGATGCTGCACCATACAGCCCAGCAGGCCCGGTGTGATGCTCCACCATACAGCCCAGCAGGCCCGGTGTGATGCTGCACCATACAGCCCAGCAGGCCCGGTGTGATGCTCCACCATACAGCCCAGCAGGCCCGGTGTGATGCTGCACCATACAGCCCAGCAGGCCCGGTGTGATGCTGCACCATAGAGCCCAGCAGGCCCGGTGTGATGCTGCACCATACAGCCCAGCAGGCCCGGTGTGATGCTGCACCATACAGCCCAGCAGGCCTGGTGTGATGCTGCACCATACAGCCCAGCAGGCCTGGTGTGATGCTGCACCATAGAGCCCAGCAGGCCCGGTGTGATGCTGCACCATACAGCCCAGCAGGCCCGGTGTGATGCTGCACCATACAGCCCAGCAGGCCCGGTGTGATGCTGCACCATACAGCCCAGCAGGCCCGTGTGTATGCTGCACCATACAGCCCAGCAGGCCCGGTGTTTGATGCCCCACCATACAGCCCAGCAGGCCCGGTGTGATGCTGCACCATACAGCCCAGCAGGCCGGGTGTGATGCTCCACCATACAGCCCAGCAGGCCTGGTGTGATGCTGCACCATACAGCCCAGCAGGCCCGGTGTGATGCTGCACCATACAGCCCAGCAGGCCCGGTGTGATGCTGCACCATACAGCCCAGCAGGCCCGGTGTGATGCTGCACCATACAGCCCAGCAGGCCCGGTGTGATGCTCCACCATACAGCCCAGCAGGCCCGGTGTGATGCTCCACCATACAGCCCAGCAGGCCCGGTTGGTGTGTGCACCACACAGCCCAGCAGGCCCGGTGTGTATGCTGCACCATACAGCCCAGCAGGCCGGTGTGATGCTCCACCATACAGCCCAGCAGGCCCGGTGTGATGCTCCACCATACAGCCCAGCAGGCTCGTGTGGTGCTCCACCATACAGCCCAGCAGGCCCGGTGTGATGCTGCACCATACAGCCCAGCAGGCCCGGTGTGATGCTCCACCATACAGCCCAGCAGGCCCGTGTGTTTTTTTTGTTTTTTTTTTTTTTTTTTTTTGTAAGGTGTTGTTTTCCTACCCCAAGAAGGGTGTGATGCTCCACCATACAGCCCAGCAGGCCCGGTGTGATGCTGCACCATACAGCCCAGCAGGCCCGGGTGTGGAAGAAAGAAAAGGTGTGTGTGATGATACAGTTTAGCGGCGAAGAGGGGGGGGGGGTGGTGGAGGGTGATAAACAGACCAGGGGGGGGGGGTGCGGCGCGGTGCGGCACGAGAGGGGGGGGGGGGGGTGGTGCGGCGCGGGGCGGGGGGGGGGGGGGGGGGGGGCGGCGGCGCGGCGGGGGGGGGGGGGGGGGGGGCCCCCCCGCCGGCGCGGGGGGGGGGGTGTGGTGGGGGTGTTTGGGGGAGACACTGCACATGAATATGGCATAGCTTTCTCCCCACCCAATTAGGCTAATAAAGTAATGATTAAAAAAAACACAAATGCCTGATCAAGGGCCCAACCAGAGGATAGTGGAGGGAAATATCTAAACTCTAGAGCTCAGATATTTCCCTCAAAACATTTGATACTAGTATCAAGTGTTTTCTATGAAGTCCAAAGGTCAAGACACACAAGTCCCAAGTCAAGTCCAACAAGTAGTGATGCACCGATGTGAAAATTGTGGCCGATACAGATAACCAATATTAATATTGCTGTCATGGCCGATACCGAAAATAACCGATGTCGATATCTCTGCATAGAGAACAAATTTTTATGATAATCAAATAAAGAACTATTTTCCAAAACGCATTTTATTTTTTTTACTTTTGTGATTTATTTTCCGAAATGACTGATATTGGGCACTTTTTACCTGTGTGCAAACTATGACTGTCATCAGAACAATTAATATTTATATAATTATATATATAATTTGACATCGAACCGATACCGATGCGTTAAAAAAAAATGACCACATCGGCGGCCGATATATCGCGCACAACAACCAACAAGTCTCAAGTAAAAATGAACAACATCCACGTCATGTTTAGGTTTTGATGTCTAATGAGCTGAACAAAATGTGTAAAAACCAGCAGAAAGAAATGACCTACTTTCCCGGCTCTAGACTACATAAAACGGGACTGTGTGGCAGTTATTTCAGCAAAGAAACATGTTCCTGATGGATTATTTCTTCCCTCAGGGTGTCAGGTGACTGACAGGAGGCAGAGCAGAGATCTGAAAACACTTATCTCAGCACAATGAGGGGAGGATCAAACAGACTCTTTACTGAGGAGGATTACCTCACCCTGTGGAAGATAGTACTGTATTAAGCAGGTGGCTTCTTCTTCTTTTCCTGAAGTAAACAAGCATTCTTACCTTTCTTCACCTTCTTCTGCAGTTTGATAGTGTCTGACGATTTCTTCTTGATGTCAGCTCTGGCCTTCTTGTACTCTGAACAGCAAGAACAAGCCGGCAGTGAGAGAGAGTTTGTGTCAGTGCATGTCTGTGCAGGTCTGTGTGTTAGCATATTGGCATACCTTTAGCATGGTCTTTGTCCAGCTGACTGGCCACTTTTTTCCACTCCTCCATCTTCAACTCCAGCGGAGTGACAAGACCTTCTGAGAGAGCTCTGAAAGAAAAAGATTTAAAGTCTCAATCGTTTGAGATCGGCTCGCATTTGCACTATAGGTGTGTGTACATAAATTTGTCATACCTGCCCAGGGACTACATGTGGAAATTAGCAATTGTTGCTATAACCTGGCCCAAGACATATTCTCTTGTTTAACAAGTTTAATGTTTATTTGTGCTCTGTCCCTGTTTCAAATAAATCAATTTCCAATTCCAACTACAGTACAAGTTTACAGGACATCAAAGTTAAAGCAGGGAGTACAGGAGCTCAGCAAATTAGCAGTTTAGATAGTTGGATTAAACTGGGGACTTCTTGAAAACAATGTGGCCTCGTAGACTTAAACCTGCAATAACTGAATGTTTTCATATTGTCGTTTGACATTTTTATTACAAAAATAGTAACTATAGGCGCATACATGTTAAGCTGTGTGATGGCTGTTGAGTTAAATAATGATAAAAAACTGTGAGAATTAAGACCAAGTGGTAACAAAAAAACCTTTCTTATTCTCGAATGGATGAACATTATTTAACCGGAGAGCTATACTGTGTGTGTGTGTGTGTGTGTGTGTGTGTGTGTGTGTGTGTGTGTGTGTGTGTGTGTGTGTGTGTGTGTGTGTGTGTGTGTGTTTGTGTGTGTGTGTGTCTCATCTGACTGACAGCTTCTCTAATGACAGCAGACAGTAATGACACAGAAATGGAATGTTGTATCACACACACGATACATCTGCGCACACACACACACACACACACACACACACAGTGTGTGGAATATGTCAGTTGACAGTAATTATAATCTAGTTCCCAAATGTGTCATCACATCATTCACAGCTTCCCCTGTTTCACCTTCTCCATACCCAGTGTGCGTGCACGTGTGTGTGTGTGTGTGTGTGTGTGTGTGTGTGTGTGTGTGTGTGCGTGTGTGTGTCGAGCGCCTTACGTGGTGAACAGTTTGAGCTTGGACTCGATGCTGCGGTGTCTCATACACATCCTGGTTAGCGCTGAGCCAATCTCCTTGGTGGCACCTGAAAAAAACAAACAAATAGCGTTTCAAAATATAGCTAAAAATGTACAACATACACACAAATGAAGACATAGCAGGACATGTTGTAGCATTTAGCGCTTGTTTTATTTCCAGCAGTGCACTCACGAATGAATTAATATAACATAAATGTCATAATAGGTCAGAGGCAGGGCTGGATAATATTCCCAATAAATCGGATTTACCTCGATAGCAATACATATTACAATACTTTTTAATTTAATGTGTATTATATGTAATTTAATAACTTACTGTGTAATCACAGTACGACTAGTTAAAGACACTGGGCTTCTGGCTGGTCATTGGTTGTTGCAGCTACAGTATTGTCACTTTCAAGACATGCATTTAAAATTGTAACAGGTCTGTCGGATAGTCACTGAGGCAGTAATTCGAAAAATTTTGTTTATCGTCCAGCCCAGGTTAGAAGCAGCCAGAAATAAAATGTTTTACAGGATAACAGGAACCTTTTGCTTCCTAAATTATGGATGTGCTATTGAACATTAATCGATGTAACACAAGATTCACATGAAGCCGATTTGTATTTAATATTTAAGTATTTGAACATTAATTCAGATTTGTGCAACATTTGGACGTAAACATAAATGTTTACACAGACAGGGAGAGAAGGAAAAGAGCTGAATCACACACACACACACACACACACACACACACACACACACACACACACACACACACACACACACACACACACACACACACACACACACACACACACACACAAACACACACACACACACAGACACGCGAGACAGCACGCAACACACACACACACACACACACACACACACACAGACACGCAGAGACACACAATAACACACAACACACACACACACACACACACACACACACACACACACACACACACACACACACACACACACACAGACACGCAGAGACACACACACACACACACAGACACGCAGAGACACACACACACACACACACACACAACACACACAAAACACACACACACACAAAATAACAACACGAACACACCACACACACGCACGCAGAGACAGGCACTACAATAATACCAATAACACACCCATACATAATACACAAATCACAATAATACCACAGCACGCAATACACATATCACATCACACACAGACACGCAGACAGGCACCATCACATCAACATACAATATCACATACCAATACATAATAACCTATCAATACATCATCACACACACAGACGCAGCATCACATCAATATCATCTATTGAAATCAATATCAACAATATCACACGAGGAAGTAACGCCAATAATACCACCCAACAATATCAATACACGAGACAGGCCGTTTAACTCCAAATATAAGAGCTATCATCACAATATCACGAGTAGCATCACAATAATCATCGAAAACGCTATCATATAATAAAATCGCAGACACTATCACATCATCATCATCATCACTAAGCACGCATCATCACAATATCCGAATCAATAATACATACACCATCATCAGAGAAGGATATCACATCATCAATAATAACAATATCACACGACAAGATAATAAACGCCACATCTATCATAATCAAGACATCAATAATAATAATAATATCATCATCGTGAGATAGGTAGTAACCACGCATCATCAATACCACATAACATCATCATCATAACGCGACACGCAGACATCAATAATAACAATCATCACATCACACACACACAACAATAATAACATTACGCAGAATACACTAATAATACCATCATCAATATCAATAATATCATCATCATCACATATCATCAACGAGACAGTTAGGCACGCCATCAATCATCACAACACATCATCATCAACACACAACACCACAACACACAATATCACACCACACAATATCAATAATATCAACATCACATCATCAACCCAGCACATACAACAGCATCAATAACATCATACAAATCATCACTCCAATTATAGTACGGACATACCACAGACCTGTAAAGATGTGCTGCTTGTCTCTGTTTTATGTCATTATTAAATGATTATTTGGGGGTAAATTGTGATGATTATTTTTTTCATGGGACTAAACAATTAATCTAGAAAATAACTGAAAACAATCGTTAGCCGGAGCCCGGGACCGGATACTGTCGGTCACACTGTTCATCAGTCAAACGTGCAATGCATGAACGTTTGTTTTATAATCCCTCGACTCTGTGATGGAACAACGTGACGCAGCACATCTACACGGAGAGTCTGAACTGTGCGGGTTCCCGGCGACGCGCTGCATGTCATTTGAATATCTAAATCTGAGAGCTGCGCTGGAGGAAGGAAGCACAGCTACAACACAGAGTTACATAAAAAAAAACAATCAGTGAACACATCAGCAGTGTGGGTGTGTTCATTCAAACAGCTCCAGCACTAACAGGAAGTAAGGCCAGAGTAAAAACCTGGACTGTACACATGTGAGACTCGTTTAAAGGTCCCATGACATGGTGCTCTTTGGATGCTTTTATATAGACCTTAGTGGTCCCCTAATACTGTATCTGAAGTCTCTTTTATATAGGCCTTAGTGGTCCCCTAATACTGTATCTGAAGTCTCTTTTATATAGACCTTAGTGGTCCCCCTAATACTGTATCTGAAGTCTCTTTTATATAGACCTTAGTGGTCCCCTAATACTGTATCTGAAGTCTCTTTTATATAGACCTTAGTGGTCCTACTACATGTATCCTGAAGTTCTCTTTTATATAGACCTTAGTGGTCCCCTAATACTGTATCTGAAGTCTCTTTTATATAGGCCTTAGTGGTCCCCTAATACTGTACCTGAAGTCTCTTTTATATAGACCTTAGTGGTCCCCTAATGCGTATCTAAAGTCTCTCTTTTATATAGGCCTTAGTGGTCCCCTAATACTGTACCTGAAGTCTCTTTTATATAGCGTGGTCCCCTAATATTATCTGAAATCTCTCTATTATATTATGCCTTTCTTTTACTGTAACTGTACCTTTTATTTATATGGGCCTTAGTGTGTCCGTAATTATTTTCTTTTATAGGGTGTGGTCCCTAATACTGTATCTGAAGTCTCTTTTATGTAGACCTTAGTGGTCCCCTAATACTGTATCTGAAGTCTCTTTTATATAGACTTTAGTGGTCCCCTAATACTGTATCTGAAGTCTCTTTTATATAGGCCTTAGTGGTCCCCTAATACTGTATCTGAAGTCTCTTTTATATAGGCCTTAATGGTGCCCTAATACTGTATCTGAAGTCTCTTTTATATAGACCTTAGTGGTCCCCTAATACTGTATCTGAAGTCTCTTTATATAGACCTTAGTGGTCCCCTAATACTGTATCTGAAGTCTCTTTTATATAGGCCTTAGTGGTCCCCTAATACTGTATCTGAAGTCTCTTTTATATAGGCCTTAGTGGTCCCCTAATACTGTATCTGAAGTTTCTTTCCCGAAATTCAGCCTTGGTGCAGAATTACAGCCACTAGAGCCATAAGGGGAGGTAACCTTTCCCCTTATGACCTCATAAGGAGAAGATTCCTGATTGGCTCATCTGAGCTTTCATTTTCTCAAAGGCAGAGCAGGATACCCAGGGCTCGGTTTACACCTATCACCATTTCTAGCCACTGGGGGACCATAGGCAGGCTGGAGGAAACTCATATTAATGTAAAAAAAAACAAAAAAAACTCATAAAGTCAAGTTTTCATGCCATGGCACCTTTAACGCACTCCCTCCTTCCATCCCTCCCTCTCCTGTATGTAATCTAGCCTCCATCCACCTCTATACATCCATTCTTCCCTCTCTCCTTCCTCTGTTTCTTATTCATCTGTCCCTCACTGCCCTTTATCTGTCCTTCTGCCTCTCTCTCCATCTGTCCCTCTCCTCCTCCTCCTCCTCCTCCTCCTCCTCCTCCGTTCTACTCAAAACTAAAACATATTATCGGCCTCACATACACAAAACGTGGCAGAGTGCTAGTACACACACACATAAACTCAGGTATGAGCCGTGGGTTAAACGTGAAGGGTGTGGCGAGGTGCGTTTGCTTTATTTGCCTTTCCCTCCCTGTTGCAGCTCGGAGCTCAGTGAACATTAAAATCTAAAACCGCAGCGTTGGGAGAGGTTTCAAAAGTCTGTCATGCAATGCTCTGAGTGTGTGAGAGTGTGTGAGTGTGTGTGTGTGTGTGTGTGTGTGTGTGTGTGTGTGTGTGTGTGTGTGTTCAATCCTGTCTGGTTTAAAAGCTAGTCCACAATGTTTTGCTTTTTATTTAATTAAAATAAAAGATGACATTATTTCAGGTTCAGGCCAAACAGAGAGAGAGCACGAATGAAATGTTGGTAAAATGATTCCAAATATTATTCTGAATTTAACATGTATTACCTGCAGGTCTAGGTAACATGCATTACCTGCAGGTCTAGGTAACATGTATTACCTGCAGGTCTAGGTAACATGCATTACCTGCAGGCCTAGGTAACATGCATTACCTGCAGGTCTAGGTAACATGTATTACCTGCAGGTCTAGGTAACATGTATTACCTGCAGGTCTAGGTAACATGCATTACCTGCAGGTCTAGGTAACATGTATTACCTGCAGGCCTAGGTAACATGTATTACCTGCAGGTCTAGGTAACATGCATTACCTGCAGGTCTAGGTAACATGCATTACCTGCAGGTCTAGGTAACATGTATTACCTGCAGGTCTAGGTAACATGTACTACCTTGCAGGTCTAGGTAACATGTACCTGCAGGTCTAGGTAACATGCATTACCTGCAGGTCTAGGTAACATGTATTACCTGCAGGCCTAGGTAACATGTATTACCTGCAGGTCTAGGTAACATGCATTACCTGCAGGTCTAGGTAACATGCATTACCTACAGGTCTAGGTAACATGCATTACCTACAGGTCTAGGTAACATGCATTACCTACAGGCCTAGGTAACATGCATTACCTGCAGGTCTAGGTAACATGCATTACCTACAGGTCTAGGTAACATGCATTACCTACAGGTCTAGGTAACATGCATTACCTACAGGTCTAGGTAACATGTATTACCTACAGGTCTAGGTAACATGCATTACCTGCAGGTCTAGGTAACATGCATTACCTGCAGGTCTAGGTAACATGCATTACCTGCAGGTCTAGGTAACATGTATTACCTGCAGGCCTAGGTAACATGCATTACCTGCAGGTCTAGGTAACATGTATTACCTACAAATTACGTAATTTACCTGCGGTCTAGGTAACATGCATTACCTGCAGGTCTAGGTAACATGCATTACCTGCAGGTCTAGGTAACATGTATTACCTGCAGGTCTAGTAATATGTATTACCTGCAGGTCTAGTACATGCACTACCTGCAGGTCTAGGTAACATGTATTACCTGCAGGTCTAGGTAACATGCACTACCTGCAGGTCTAGGTAACATGCATTACCTGCAGGTCTAGGTAACATGTATTACCTGCAGGTCTAGGTAACATGTATCACCTGCAGGTCTAGGTAACATGCATTACCTGCAGGTCTAGGTAACATGTATTACCTGCAGGTCTAGGTAACATGCGTTACCTGCAGGTCTAGGTAACATGTATTACCTGCAGGTCTAGGTAACATGTATTACCTGCAGGTCTAGGTAACATGCATTACCTGCAGGTCTAGGTAACATGTATTACCTGCAGGCCTAGGTAACATACATTACCTACAGGCCTAGGTAACATGCATTACCTACAGGTCTAGGTAACATGCATTACCTACAGGTCTAGGTAACATGTATTACCTACAGGTCTAGGTAACATGTATTACCTACAGGTCTAGGTAACATGCATTACCTACAGGTCTAGGTAACATGTATTACCTGCAGGTCTAGGTAACATGCATTACCTGCAGGTCTAGGTAACATGCATTACCTGCAGGTCTAGGTAACATGTATTACCTGCAGGTCTAGGTAACATGTATTATCAACAGGATTCTGAATAATATGCACAAACATTGCAACGCTGACGTTTTTGAAGAAGGTGGTCGAAGGAACGAAAGGAGGCTGTGATTGGATCTTTGCCCGGACCCGACAGGACCCGATGGGTTCGGTCGGCTCGGGCTTGCGCTCCGGGTTGCGCGGTAAATGAGCGGTCAGGTGATGCGTGAAAATGGATGCTGAGGAGGTGAAACCGAGGCTGGCCTCTGGAGGACTTCTTTTATTTCTTTGTTCCAACTTCCAAGTGGCCTACAGCCTCCGATAGTCACGAATAAATGATGTTAAATAAATGTATTAATGACTCATTCTTGACAAAAGGCGAAAGAGCTGTGTGTGTGTGTGTGTGTGTGTGTGTGTGTGTGTGTGTGTGTGTGTGTGTGTGTGTACATTTGAATAATGTCGGGCTGTAAACAGGAATAGTAGTGAAATATTAATTTTAATTAGTCATGGAAACAGCAGAGTTGGAAAATTGTCTTTTTCTGAATAAGGATAAAAACCTAAATATTATGTGCATGTAAATGCTGTCAGCGAGGGCAATCATTTTACTTATCGGCTTTCGTTTTCTTTTACAAATAACTTTCGGTGGTGTCAACACATTCCCCGCGCGGTGTAACTGTCACTAAAACTTTCACCATCAATAAAACTACAACTAGGATACAAAGAAAACTACAAGTCTACTTTGAAGCTGCACTGAAACTGCAGCTTCATTCACACGCAATGCCATTTCAAAATCTGTAGTATCACAGTATACTGCCCAGCCCGGTTTATCATCGTAAATATTCCTTTAGCAACACATAATTACAACACGTGTGACAGAGCCCGTGTGTGTGTGTGTGTGTGTGTGTGTGTGTGTGTGTGTGTGTGTGTGTGTGTGTGTGTGTGTGTGTGTGTGTGTGTGTGGTAGCCAGGTGCTAAACTGTGTAGGCGTGTGTTGCTTTTGTGTTCAGACATGTCTAATGGATCTCAGAATCGACTGAAGGGGAAAAAAATGCAACGTGACGAGATCAGACAGACTCGGTGTGCGAGTCAGTTCGTTTGTGATGTTCCCTTTCCGTTTCGTTCTGGTTTTAACTCGCCGTTTATTCGCGGCTCGGAAGACGCTGGATCAGTTACGCGTTTGAGTTCATCGGTACGGAACGAAAGAGACGTGTGACATTTGATTAAGCGAGCTCCGAGCGTGTGCGCAGAGTCTCCTGTAAGTACACTTCACGGTCAAAAGTATGTGGACGCCTGAACATGACACCCACAGGTCAGACTGATCTCGTGAAGTGGCTCATGTACGACACGCCAACTCGTACGCCATTATTGGCGTGTTATCAAGACGCGTACTGGCTTTTTAGCGCGTTTATCAACGCAAAGTAGTAGTATGAAAAGGCCGAAAATCTGCCTAGGGAGCTTGGTCAGGGGAGGGAGGACGGGTCAAACAACACAGGACTTTCACCCAGGACACTGGGTCACATTTCCTTTCCACGTTACATGAGACAACGTCTCTCACACACACACACACACACACACACACACACACACACACACACACACACACACACACACACAACACAAAAAAACACACACACACACACACACACACACACACACACACAGGTTTGTGGCACTATCTTTGTGGGGACCCGTCATTTGACATAATGCTTCCCTAGCCCGTTACCCTACCTTAACCATCACAACTAATGCTTAACCTTAACCCTTACCTCACCACAACAAAACAAAACCACCCCACCAACACAAACAAATGTCTACCACCCCACAACCCACACAACAAACAACCAACCACAACTACCACCCTAACCTACAACTAAATAACAACCCTACCCCACCTAACCAACCACAAACCACCACCAAACAAAAACAAACAACACAAAGACACCCCACCTTAACCATCCAACTAAATTCACCCAACCCCCCCACCATAACCATAACCCAATCTATCCCTAATCCTAAAACCAAGTCTTAACCCTCAATCGGCCCTTTAAAGTTGTGGGGTCCAGTATTTTGGCCCCACAAAGCTGTCGGGACCCCACAAGTATACTGGACTCCCGGTTGTTGGACGCCACGAATATAGTGAAACAAGAACACACCCACACACACACACACCCACACACACCCACACACACACACACACACACACACCTGCCTCGTTCTCTGTATTTTCAAATATGCCGCACTTTCGCCGCATAAATTGCCGATTTCCGCGCAAAATATGCGGTGCTTGCATGATTTCATAATCCCCGCATAATATATCTTATAGGGGTGGGAATCAGCAGAGGCCTCACGATACGATATCATCACGATACTTAGGTCACGATACGATATTATTGCGATTTTAAAGATATTGCAATATTCTGCGATATATTGCAATTACTTCAAATTTTTCCCAATTTCAAATTATGTCCCCAAAAGGAAATTTAGTCAACATCTGTTTTATCTAAAAAGATAAATTTCTCCGTTTGTTCATCTCACTTCACTTTTATTGCTGCAAAATCAGATTGTCAAGCAGACAGACTGACCAACACATATATATAATGATAGATCGATACTTGGCGTCTGTGTATCGATACAGTATTGCCACGGAAAATATTGCGATACTATGCTGTATCGATTTTTCCCCCCACCCCTAATATCTTAGCAGAAAGTTGAAAAAAGTTGCGTTTACTTCACACGAGAGCAGCCGTTTTCCCCTGTTGCCATGGGAACGTTATGAAGTGACGTAATCACGCGACGTGAACATCATCGAAAAGCAGGGTGCTGGTGGGGGGAAATCACTTTTCTTTTCTTTCACTTCTTCATCAAACTGCAGTTTTTGCAAGTTCCTGCAATTTCATCGCATAAAATTGCATAAATATCATGTATATATTCCATCGCATTTTTTAAGAAAACGTGCCGCATAATTAAGGATTTTTGCCCCGCAACAATCACAAAAAAACTGCAGTAGATGCAGTAGTACAATGTCTTCCTCTGATGTAGACGTAGCCTACGCTGTAAGTCAGTAGTAGGCTATACAGCAGAGGTGCATATGAAGTTTGTCTGTCTGTTTATTTAGGATCCTCATTAGCTCCTGCATTGCAGGTGCTATTCTTCCTGAGGTCCTTACAACTCACTTGTAACTGTGACAATGCAATAATACATACACATATCATAAACAAATTACAAATAAAACTAAACATACACTATAATTTCTTGACAAAATACACACATAAGACTAGACAGACACATAGCTCCACCAGTGCAGTTATCGAACATTCCTTACTTTTAGGTTGAACAACTTTTTCTTTTCTTTTTTTACTATAAACAGGTACATCCACATACTATCGTACTATAACATGGCTTTCATCCTCTCTGGACACATCTCACAATTTCACAAACATACATATATTTTGTTAAACCTCAACCAATGTTTCTTTTTCTACTCAACTTCTTTAAACAATAAATAGGTTTTAACTAAAACTTTTAAATCTCCTTTTACTGCTTTCCTGTGTTATTTGTTCAGGTAACACATTCCTTTCTTGCATTGCTCTATACATGACCATACGCTTAACAATATTAGGCCCCGTCCACACGTACCAAAACGATCTTTTTTTTTTACCCGTCTTCCCTGGATTCGTTTCAAGAATAGTTGCGTCCAAACGAATCCACTTGTAAATGACTCAATACGCTACTTCATAGTCCAGGCCTATAGGCGGCGCTGTTTCTGCTACAGAAATTCACCAAAAAAACGGAGAAGAAGAGCATAGTCACTTCCACGTCCCATCCATGGTCCCATCATAACATGACTAGCTAGATTATCATTTTCTCTTAATACATCCGTGGACTATAATGACTTTCACCACTACTCGTTTTATAAAAGGCCGCCGCAAGAAAACGTGTCTTTGTTTACGTTGTATAATGTGCTGTTGGATTGCTTTTTATTTTGCATGATTGCAGCGCGCTAGCAGCGAGCTAACGTTAGCGCGCTAACGTTCGCTAGCTCTTACATCGGCAGTCAAACAAGAAAAAGACATCAATTTATTTTACATGCATGAATGATGTCTTTTTAATAATCTATACATTTTTCTTGCAGTAGCCTTTCTACGATAAGCCGTGGTAAAAGTTACTATAATCCGTTCAGGGAGTTGATAAGCAGACAGATTAGCTAGCTAGTTGATAAGTTGTCTACTTCCACTTTTATAAACGGATAGCCATAGCAGCTACGTTACTTCGCTGCTGGAGCGGTCAGCTACTTTAGCGATGTTTAACGTTGGCTACATAACGTTAGCAATATATCTTGTGTAGAATCCAGAGGGAAGGGTCAGGGAGCAGAGACTCAGTATTTAGATGAAGTGAGCTGGTGTAACCATGGAGATGGGACATGCTCGCTTAGCTTCTGCCCAAAGACACTTCTTTGGACAGTTGTGTGCGTCAGCGGCCGTGGGAGAGGGTGTAAAAGAGGGGTGTGGCGATGACATCATCGATACGGATCCGTATTCACCATCCATACGAAGCCAAACGAGAGCTGTTTTCGGATTTTTTCACCCTGAGACCTGGTTTCAAAAAAGTGCGTTTTCAGGCGGTGCGTTTGCAGGATTGGTCTGGACGGTCGGCCCAAACGATGCAAAACATGTGCGTTTGCACAAAAAAACGTTTCCGTGTAGACGGCCCCTTAGCCTCTGCTTTTGGTAAAGTAAAGTTACCTCTTGTAGCATGTCTAGTCGCATAGTCATGTATATCTAAACTAAGTGGTTTGGGGTCCTTCTGTAAGTCATTTTGGGGTACAATTTGGTTTCGAAGAATTCTACAAGCAGCACTACCACAGGCCAAGCAATCGGCCCGTTCCAAACATTTTCAGCGGACACTGCACTAGTATATTTAAAGTGACCACGGTGTGATTTCTGAGAGGACCTGTACCCTAAATCTAATCTAAAGTCTGTAGAATGTGTTTTGTAGGCTGGGACGACTCTGCAGCACCGCAATACTTAAAGTGATGGTTCGGAGTAATTTCACCCTAGGGTCCTTTGCACCACGACCTCGAGCCAAACACCCCCCCAGAAGCTTTTTTTCCACCTGGGTCAAACATTGGGAGAGTTAGCGTAGCGTAGCGTTATCAGCTGAATAGCTTAGCGCAGAGGCTAATGGATCCGAAGTGTCTCTTAACATTACCCCACTAATAAGGCCCGAAATGATACCAAACGTCTACACTAGTACAAATAGGTTATGCACTCATAAAACGATGTATTGGAAAGTTTGTAAGTACTCCAGAAGTTTATGTAAATAACACTTGCCTGCTGGCTTCTGCTCTCTGCTGTTGCAGCAACCATCACTTTAATTCAGATTGGTATCTTGACACAAATATTCTGCCTTCTGCGATTTGGATAATGCACTTTGTCCACATTGTGGGTTTTCAATAAAATTGCATTTAATGGTGAAGCTCTAGCTGCTAGTGGTCAAACACCCCACATGGTACCTGTAATCTGCTGTCATAACAGCCACCACTCTTATCAGAAGACTTTGCACCAGATTTTGGAACCTGCCTGCAGGGATTTGCTCCCGTTTAGACACAAGGGGATTAGTGACGTCCAACCATGGATGTATAATAAGAACCGGATATGGTGTTCGGGGCAGAGCCCCCATTCATTCCTATGAGAGTTGCTTAGTGGCGCATGGAGCCATCATGGAGCCAGAAATTACCCAGCTGATCAACAGTAATTCTGCTTTGTGCGTTGGGTTGCAAAGGGGCTGAAAATTTCCAGAAACTTTCAATGGAAAGTTTAGCTGAGGAATTTTGGAAACATTCTTATTTGGAAACATTAATGGGAATTAATGGGAATTTGGATGGGATGTAGTCCTTGGGCTCAAATGCAGTGCTGCTGAATGCTGTTTTCTAGAGATGATCTGTGCAGTGGGTTAGGCCTCAATAGCCCTGCAGTAGGCTAAGTAGTAGCCCAAACCATTGACCTTTAGCTTAACATACCAAGGTAGCTGGCACACTGCCTTTGATTTACTATGGTTATGGTTATATGCGTGCTAAGCAGGGCTCAATCCGAGGGGCGGTATAAATGGCTTCTTTCAAATTCCCTCTGCACGCGATAGGATGGCGCTACAAGCAACCAGAGCAACGAAGAAGGTAGCGGAGCTAGCTGATAGTAGGGCTGCTCGATTATGGAAATAAAATAATAAATCACGATTATTTAACACGATTACTCGTTAACATTTGGATATAATGGATAGTGTCCAGGGTATAATCTGTTAGTGTCCTTTATCTCACAGAAAGAGTCTTTGGATCAGAATAACATCTGGTTTACTACTGTTACAGATATCACACATAACGTTACACAGCTAATGACCAGCTCCACAGACATAACACAATGTTCACTCACATCACATGTTCACTCACTATGACCACTACTACTGGCATTACTAAACATTGGGCCAATATATAAACAATAATGTCGCCGTCAGTGGGCTTATTTGCTAGCTAACCTTAGGAAGAATCCAGCACATAGACGGTACCTTAGAGTAACGTTAGGTGAAACAGGTGATTTAACATCCCTGCTCATTTACATACAGTTTAACAACTAAACTAAATGCTGAGGGAACATTACTATGTTTATTCATGTTGGTTTTGAGCAGTATGCCTATGCACCCCCACTAAGCTGGAAACAGTTGTAAACAGTGAGTGAAAACAACATCTATAGACATTATACTACAGGCAGAGGGACCGCAGGGTTAGCTAACGTTAGCTGTTCCCAGACAACTGAGTTGGTTTTGCCTTTTTTTGCTCACCAAACGCTGCTGCCATCTTTACTCGCGCTGAGTTTTTAAATTCAAGCGGATGATATGACCACGACTGGCCTCCCTGACTGGCTTCGGGAGGGGAAGATGTGCGCGTGCGTGTGACAAAATAAAAGCGTTCTTGCAAAACAGAACATAGCAAAATAATCGTTACACTATTGAAATTGAAATTCAATTAATTGCACAGCCCTAGTTGATAGATTAAACTTTAAACTCCGAACACATCTTCCTTTTTTAAGAAGGACTTCAGAGCCGTTCTTTGTTCTTTTCTCAAAGAAAAGCTGAACTCCAAGTCTTCCAGAAGACCTCTGTTCACCATCAGCAGCAGCAGCAGCCATAAGCCCCGCCCACCCACTCTATATACGATGTGATTGGCCTGACCACAGTTAGGTTTTCCCAGCTCAAAAGTCAACGGAGAGTAGCTAGACTGACATTTGCTGCCGCTAGGGTGCGTCTAGATTTCTAGGCTAATGTTCAATTTGCCATATTTAGCAATACAGTACAAAGCAGAAAGTGGTTTCTGATTGGCTTTGTTCCACGTTGTTTCCATACTTATTCTTGTGTGTGAAGTGTGAATGATTCAACAAAATAAATCCACCATAAACTCCTCTGGGTGGAAAATAAAAAGCTACTCCAGTCATTTCGTTTCCCTCCATTTTCCAAAGACAACGCCAGAGAGAGAGAGAGAGCTGTTCACCCTCCTACTAAACCCAGATTTTCCAGCTTCACTCTCCTCCTCACAGCTCATAATGTGGCCCTTTCACAAAAGTCTGCGTGTGCGTTTGTGTGTATTAATGCCTCTCAATTGACTAGTTTCCTGTGTTTTCTTTTCCTCCAAAATCGACTTCCTAAACTCTGGTGTCACTCTGAATGTGTTAGGTAGACAAACTTGATTGAACCTGCAAGTTAAATCTTAAGAAGGGAACATTTTTCATATTTAATATGTTTTCTTTTAAAGTGATCATATTCTGCTCATCTTCAGGTTCATAATTGTATTTAGAGGTTGTACCAGAACAGGTTTATGTGGTTTAATTTTCAAAAAAACACCATATTTTTGTGGTACTGCACATTGCTGCAGCTTCCTCTTTTCACCCTGTGTGTTGAGCTCTCTGTTTTAGCTACAGAGTGAGACCTCTCACTGATGTACCATCTTTGTTGGGAGTCGCACATGCTCAGTACCTAGGTAAGGACTACTAGCCAGTCAGAAGCAGAGTATGAGGGCGTGTCCTGACAGTACCTAGGTAAGGACTACTAGCCAGTCAGAAGCAGAGTATGAGGGCGTGTCCTGACAGTAGCTAGGTAAGGACTACTAGCCAGTCAGAAGCAGAGTATGAGGGCCCTGACAGTAGCTAGGTAAGGACTACTAGCCAGTCAGAAGCAGAGTATGAGGGGCCCTGACAGTAGCTAGGTAAGGACTACTAGCCAGTCAGAAGCAGAGTATGAGGGCGTGTCCTGACAGTACCTAGGTAAGGACTACTAGCCAGTCAGAAGCAGAGTATGAGGGCGTGCCATGCTAGCAGCTAGGCGAGCATTATAACGTGTGTTACAAAGTGACCATGTTTGTCTCTGAAGTAAAGGCTGGACTACAATAGAGCTGTTTGGAGCAGTTTCTGAACAGTGTTTTCTGTTGGAGATGGTAAGTCCCTTTGGAGGGGTGGAATTTGGGCTTTTTCACTTTGTAAACCTATAACATGCACAAAAAAAGATATATAACACAATAAAGGAAAGGGGAAATGCCAAAAA
>NC_053115.1:2998499-3013499 GCF_010015445.1 Perca fluviatilis | reverse complement strand
TAAATACCCCTAGAATGACTTTGTACCTAAGTTAACTTCCCATAAATCCCTCTAGAAAAACCCCATAAAGTGCCATGTCCATTAAAGTGCATAGTGCAATTGCTAATTGTTGCGGGGCAAAAATCCTTGATTATGCGGCACGTTTTCTTAAAAAATGCGATGGAATATGCTATATATATGATATTTATGCAATTTTATGCGATGAAACTGTGGGAATTTGCAGTGAAATGCACGAAAAAAGAGAAAAAAGTGATTCCCCCCCCCCCCAACACCACGCTGGTTTTCGATCATGTTCACGTCGCATAATTAGGTCGCTTCATAACGTTCCCATGGCAACAAGCTGCTCTTGTGTGAAGTAAACGCAACATTTTTCAACTTTCGGCTAAGATATATTATGGGACTTTTTTGCAACGAAAACGCGGGGATTATGAAATCATGCAAGCACCAAATATTTTGCACGGAAATCGGCAATTTATGCGGCGAAAGTGCGGAGTATTTGAAAGAAATGCACTTTGGCTGATTATGCGCTGAATTACGCGATCGCATAATCACATTTTTCTGGAGGGACCGTATAGTGGAATGTGGATGAATCAGAATGTGCTGAAATAATCATTTGACACGTTAAATCGGAGGTTTTTAAGCTCGCTACAGGCATTTAGTTTGTGTTTCAGCCCTTGGTTGCATATTTTGGCAGAAGTGGAGAGTATAACAGTATCCTGTGAATCCAAATTTTAATTATGTTATACTGTTGTTGTGTTTCTTTGTTGCTGTTTGGTATTTGTTATTTGTTACTGCTGGCTGTAATGCAAATTGCCCCTCGGGGATAATAAAGTGACCCTTTAACCTTTAACCTTTAACATGTTGAGTTCTATCTCTAGGTAAGCCATTTCTAGCTGCTAACAGGTGTTTTTATTCAAGCATATTCAGTTGTTGCATCTGTTTTTCGCACTAAAGCTCAGACGCTTAAAAGGTGCAGTAGGTATGACTTATAAACTTATAACTTTCTGTCATATCTGCTGAAACTGACCCTATGTTCCAGTAGAACTACATGAAGCAGGTCATTAAAAAATAAAAGATCTGGCTCCTCTGGCTCCACCTATAGTCCCTGTTCAGATGCACCAATCAGGGCCAGTGGGGGTGTCTAACTGTTCAGATGCACCAATCAGGGCCAGTGGGGGTGTTTTTTTTTTTTTTTTTTTCTTAGGGGCTCTAACTGTTCAGATGCACCAATCAGGGCCAGTGGGGTTCTAACTGTTCAGATGCACCAATCAGGGCCAGTGGGGTGTCTAACTGTTCAGATGCACCAATCAGGGCCAGTGGGGGTGTCTAACTGTTCATATGCACCAATCAGGGCCAGTGGGGGTGTCTAACTGTTCAGATGCACCAATCAGGGCCAGTGGGGGTGTCTAACTGTTCAGATGCACCAATCAGGGCCAGGGGAGGTGTCTAACTGGTCAGATGTACCAATCAGGGCCAGTGGGGGTGTCTAACTGGTCAGATGTACCAATCAGGGCCAGGGGGAGGTGTCTAACTGGTCAGATGCACCAATCAGGGCCAGTGGGGGTGTCTAACTGTTCAGATGCACCAATCAGGGCCAGTGGGAGTGTCTAACTGTTCAGATGCACCAATCAGGGCCAGTGGGAGTGTCTAACTGTTCAGATGCACCAATCAGGGCCAGTGGGGGTGTCTAACTGTTCAGATGCACCAATCAGGGCCAGTGGGGGTGTCTAACTGCGTGTCAATCACTGCTCATGCACATGCATTCATTCTCCCTTGTGGGGGGAGGGGACCTTTAAGGGCTGTAGGTAGGATTACTATCCAATAGACAGCAGTGATAGGACACACTAATTAGGAGTTTCTCCCTGTTTACCTGTTTGGGTTGTTTTTAGGTGGCTTGTGGTTCTGGCTGAATTCAAGTACTGATGTTACCTGCGCTGGCACACCACGAGGACACTGTCAGGGTCTATGTAAAGCATCCACACTGATAAACTACAGTTAATAAAGAGACATTTTATTTCTACGTAGAGCACTTTTCATTATATTTAATTGAAAGCTTGCTTAAAAAGAAAGTTTTTTTTTAGGCCCTTCTTGAATAGTTAGTCAGGTGACACTAAAAACATTCTGGCACGTTACCACAGAGAAGCTCCCACATCAGGCGTGTATCGTATTACCGCTGAGATGCCTTTGAGCAAGGTACCGGCGTCCCAGCTGTCACTCAGCTTCTCCTGGTAAACAATCTTCAAATGCACGCCGCTCTCCAGTTCCCAGACAACAGAAAGATGAGAAACAACCACAGAATACACACACACACACACACACACACACACACCTACCAGGCCGGTTCTCACACACACACACACACACACACACACACACACACACACACACACACACACACACACACACACACACCCAGGCCGGTTCTCTCTCTCTCTCACACACACACACACACACACACACACACACACACACACACACACACACACACACACACACACACACCAGGCCGGTTCTCTCTCTCTCTCTCTCTCACACACACACACACACACACACACACCTACCAGGCCGGTTCTCTCTCTCACACACACACACACACACACACACACACACACACACACACACACACACACACAAGAGATGCTCACAAGTCTCTGAGCTAGGGTCCAAGTCAAGTCTCAAGTCTCTGAGCTAGACTCCAAGTCAAGTCTCAAGTCTCTGAGCTAGAGTCCAAGTCAAGTCTCAAGTCTTTGAGCTAGAGTCCAAGTCAAGTCTCAAGTCTTTGAGCTAGAGTCCAAGTCAAGTCTCAAGTCTTTGAGCTAGAGTCCAAGTCAAGTCTCAAGTCTCTGAGCTAGAGTCCAAGTCAAGTCTCAAGTCTCTGAGCTAGGGTCCAAGTCAAGTCTCAAGTCTCTGAGCTAGAGTCTCTGAGCTAGTCCAAGTCAAGTCTCAAGTCTCTGAGCTAGAGTCTCTGAGCTAGTCCAAGTCAAGTCTCAAGTCTCTGAGCTAGAGTCCAAGTCAAGTCTCAAGTCTCTGAGCTAGAGTCCAAGTCAAGTCTCAAGTCTCTTGTGGTTATGATAAGTGTTGCATCACGTACAGCGACCTATCCAGGCTGCTTAGAACACTGCATAGCTATACATAAGGAATTCAAAGCATGCAATATGCCATTATGACTCCTTTATCTATCAGCATACAGTCTCAGCTTTGATTTTGGTATATAATCAGTGTAAACAGACTACTGCAACATGACAAAAACACCAAGAATGCTTTACTTTTAAGTTAATATCTGTATTTTACTACCTTGTAGCTTGAACATACAGTAGAGTACAGACCAAAAATTGAGGTTCTGAAGAAAAAGGACTCCCTTGTCTGTCGATAAATTATAATGAAAGGCCTTGGCTCCTATTGTGCTGGCTCTGTGGGGCCATAAGACCAAATATAGAAAATGTTATAACTCACCACACTAAAACTGACATACTCCTATTCAGTGCAAAACTGCAAAACATCACAGTGTAGCTAAATGCAAAACACTATTGCAACCAAATGAAACTTTTAAAACACTACAGTGCACTTTCTTATGATAGAGAATCCTAAATTATTTGTTACTTACTTAATGGCAGATCCATGTAATGTGCACTGCCTATGCAATACCTTATAATCTACTGTAAGTCGACACATCCCTGACTCTCAAACCAGTGTAACGTTATAACAAAATAAAACTGTAATTATTGTGATATGATCAACAATAATCCTGTAACCACACACACACACACACACACACACACACACACACACACACACACACACACACACACACACACACACACACACACACACACACACACACACACACACACACACACACACACACACGAGTCTTAACGCCAACAGTGTTACAGTGCATGTGAGCATGTGTGTTTTCAGCGTCACCTGTTCAATTTGACCTGTGATCCTCCTTGTATTTATAAAAGCTGGCACAGTGTTTTTATTTTTTAACTGCCAGATGGAGACACAAAGCGGTATCTGGTGTCTGTATTCTCTTAAAAAAATCTAAATACGACAACGCTAAATTACTAAACTATTTTGCAGAGTAATGTCCAGAGTCATGTTCATTTAAAAACAGTCACTAACTATAAATCAGAGAAGCCGCGCCGTTAGCTTTGGTTTAACTTCCATCTCTGGTGCGATTCTCTCAAATAGATATTTGGTTTTCTTATTTCTTTTTTTTCAACTTCAATCTCCAGCGCAGATCCACACGCCCAAAATTATTCAAACCGTAGGCTTAACAATGATATATATGGGCATGGGCGCCCACGGTTCGGTTCGTATCACCGTTTTCGGTTCTTGTTATTTATTCTTTTAATCTTTAACGCTCCAGAATATACTTCAGCATATGATATATGGCTAAAATTAGCATATTGAATGCATGTTGCACAATACATGCACACAGTGGCAGCTCTATATATTGTTTTATTTCATCATAGGTAACGTGAAATCCAAAATGTTCCCACACACCAGACTATGAACGACTATAAAAAAATATATTAAAAAAAATATATTAAAAAAATATATATGGGCATAAAATATTTAAATCAGATAAATAACCTAAAAAAAGTCATATAGTCTCCAATTGTTCTTTACACAGGACCAGTTCACTCAAGACATTTCCTTCTGTGGACTTTAAACTTTGAAAAAGACATGACCCTGATAACGAGCGCTCGTCAAAACTTATTGCAGATCTCGAGTGCTCAAAAGCCAAAAACAGCTGGAGAAAATTTAAAAGAGCAGACTCAGAAATGAGCGCACCAACTATCGGGATCGCACACTTTAATCTGACTCTCGCACTCAAGGATCTGTGCCGGTGTGTTTTCAAAGGTCGAGTAACGCTCAGAATTGGTTTTTGTGGCCTCTCAAATCTTTTGTTGTCAATACACTTCCATAGATAGAAGAGACAGCTGTCAAAACACACTACAGAAGACACACACACACACACACACACACACACACACACACACACACACACACACACACACACACACACACACACACACACACACACACACACACACACACACACACAGAGGAATGTGCTCGGTCAACGTGCAGTATGTAGGGGCTGTGTTAGCTTTATACTGAGCTAACTGCTAACAGATGGCAATAGTCTTGTGTCTGCTGCAGAGCCAGGCAAGCTAAACTAGACATGGTGCCAAATGGGACTAAACCAGGCCAGGACCAAAAGAATCGTATCCGTTTTCTACCAAATAACTTGTGTTTAAAGACAGCTACACACTGGCTGCGTGGCGCGAGCGTGTCAGCTGTGTGGCGTGTCCGTTGGTTTTTCGGCTCACAGTGCCCAACAGTGCCCGACAGTGCCCGACAGGGCCCGACAGGGCCCGACAGTGCCCGACAGGGCCTAGCAGTGCCCGACAGTGCCCGACAGGGCCTAGCAGTGGCCTACAGGGCGCCACGCCGTGCCTGACAGTGCCTGACAGTGCCTGACAGGGCCTAACAGGGCCTAGCAGTGCCTAACAGTGCCTAGCAGTGCCTAACAGTGCCTAACAGTGCCTAACAGGGCCTAGCAGTGCCTAACAGGGCCTAGCAGTGCCAGACAGGGCCTAGCAGTGCCTAGCAGTGCCTAACAGTGCCTGACAGGGCCTAGCAGTGCCAGACAGGGCCTAGCAGTGCCTGACAGGGCCTAGCAGTGCCTAACAGTGCCTAACAGTGCCTAACAGGGCCTAGCAGTGCCTAACAGGGCCTAGCAGTGCCAGACAGGGCCTAGCAGTGCCTAACAGGGCCTAGCAGTGCCTAGCAGTGCCTAACAGGGCCTAGCAGGGCCTAACAGGGCCTAGCAGGGCCTAACAGGGCCTAGCAGGGCCTAGCAGTGCCTAACAGGGCCTAGCAGGGCCTAGCAGTGCCTAACAGGGCCTAGCAGTGCCTAGCAGTGCCTAACAGGGCCTAGCAGGGCCTAGCAGTGCCTAACAGGGCCTAGCAGGGCCTAGCAGTGCCTAACAGGGCCTAGCAGGGCCTAGCAGTGCCTGACAGGGCCTAGCAGTGCCTGACAGGGCCTAGCAGTGCCTAACAGGGCCTAGCAGGGCCTAGCAGTGCCTAACAGGGCCTAGCAGGGCCTAGCAGTGCCCGACAGGGCCTAGCAGTGCCTGACAGGGCCCGACAGGGCCTAGCAGTGCCTGACTTTTTGCTAGAAGCTAACATTGTAGCTATGGCTGACCTTTGGCCTACTTTAGCATATGAACATTAGCTCACTAAGAACCTGGGAACCACAATCCCACTCTGGCAGTTTGATTTTCTGTGTACTGAATTGTTTACCTAAAGTAAACTTCTTTGACTTCTATGCACATCGTCTTTTTTGAAATATTAGTTTTTCTAAAATAAAAAAAAAATCCCAACATATCGCCTTACGCACAGTATCGAAATATATTGCAATATACTGAATCGTGACGATGACACCATTAACACCAAGTGGACCCTCACTGCTAGACGCACACAGAAAGTGTGATTTTAGCTCCAACGACACGCTGGATAGTATGGTAATTTATGGCTTGTGACTTTAGCCTGTGAAATTCCTGTGTTTGAGGATTTCTGATGGCTTCTCCTGGGTTTTGCAACGTTATCAATCGTGACCTGCTGTCATTCACACACACAGAAAGCAGATATTACATCGGGATGAGATACCGTGCAGGTTTAACCGAGAGATGAACACATGCTGTAAGCACTGACTGCTCTGGGAGCGTCGAAGCTTTCTCCCCTTGCTGCTGACCTATACTGTGTGTCTTGTGACGTGCATGAGGACACCTTATGATGGTTAAATGTTTGCAGGCTTTAATTAGGCTTCAGTTGACGCCATGTGCTGCAGAATGTGATCTGAAGCTGCCTGAAGCTGCGTAGTTCACATTAACCTCTGTTATTTAAAGCACTGCACTGTTATTGATCGGCAGTCTGCTCATCGTTTGCTGTTAAGAGGAAGATTTTCACGGAACTGTAGTCTCGTATTCAATCAATCCATCAGACTTTATTTATAAAGCACTTTTCATACATAAAAATGTAGCACAAAGTGCTTTATACAATCCCCCCACAACCCCATTCACCCACCTACCCAACCACCCCTAAATTGACAGAAATAATGCCATTCAAAACCTGAACCTAACCGGGGAAATGCCATTAAATGTGAGGAAACACTAGAGGCAATTGGCATTGCCAGACCTTCCTCCACAGCGCTGCGAAGGAGGGTCTGGCTAGTCCACACAGCATTGCGGAATGAGAGAAAAACGTGCTCTGGTTTATCGGCATTTCTTTAAACCAATCACAACTTATTGGCGGTGCCAAGCGCCGAGCAGAGCCACGGTGCCTCTGCACAATAGTCTCGGGAAGGAACTGGTTTTGGTGGAACATGTGGACGTTCAAAAGTAGTTTTAGTCGTGCAACAGAAAACTCAGATTGGACAGATAGTCTAGCTAGCTGTTAGACAGGCAGACAGACAGACAGATAGTCTAGCTATCGGTTAGACAGACAGACAGATAGTCTAGCTATCGGTTAGACAGACAGAAAGATAGTCTAGCTATCGGTTAGACAGACAGAAAGATAGTCTAGCTATCGGTTAGACAGACAGACAGACAGACAGACAGATAGTCTAGCTATCGGTTAGACAGACAGAAAGATAGTCTAGCTATCGGTTAGACAGACAGAAAGATAGTCTAGCTATCGGTTAGACAGACAGACAGACAGACAGACAGATAGTCTAGCTATCGGTTAGACAGACAGAAAGATAGTCTAGCTATCGGTTAGACAGACAGAAAGATAGTCTAGCTATCGGTTAGACAGACAGACAGATAGTCTAGCTATCGGTTAGACAGACAGACAGATAGTCTAGCTATCGGTTAGACAGACAGACAGACAGACAGATAGTCTAGCTAGCTGTCTGGATTTACCCTGCAGAGATCTGAGGAGCAGGTAACCTGAGTTTAAAATTACAACACAAAGAAAGCGAAAGGTAACGGACATCTGGCAGAATTTCTGGTGGCACTAGAGATAAAATCGGTAGAGGAACGTCGGATATAGACTAGAGATGCACCGATAGCTCGGCCATGACCGGAATTGGCCGGTTTTCTCGTGCTCGGCCATGACCGGCGAGCTGCAGGTCAGTCTGACATATGCCGATTTTCATGCCGGTCAACGCTACAATTACCTGACAACAGAAGTTATACGAGTTACAGTTCTCAAGGACGCCACGCACACACGCACGCCACGGTCTCTTTTTCATTTCTCTCAACTTCTCCGCAGTGTGTGGCGCGTAGCTGCTCGCTCCCACATGTAGGGAACCTGGTGAGTTAACCTGCAACATGTCAGCTGTTTGGAGATTCTTCAGCATGTGAGCAGAAGATAACAAGTTTACAATATGCAACACCTGCGAGGAGACAGTAGGACGTGGAGGGACCACACCAAAAACCTTAGTGGTCCCCTACTACTGTATCTGAAGTCTCTTTTATATAGACCTTAGTGGTCCCCTAATACTGTATCTGAAGTCTCTTTTATATAGACCTTAGTGGTCCCCTAATACTGTATCTGAAGTCTCTTTTATATAGACCTTAGTGGTCCCCTAATACTGTATCTGAAGTCTCTTTTATATAGGCCTTAGTGGTCCCCTACTACTGTATCTGAAGTCTCTTTTATATAGGCCTTAGTGGTCCCCTAATACTGTATCTGAAGTCTCTTTTATATAGACCTTAGTGGTCCCCTAATACTGTATCTGAAGTCTCTTTTATATAGACCTTAGTGGTCCCCTAATACTGTATCTGAAGTCTCTTTTATATAGGCCTTAGTGGTCCCCTAATACTGTATCTGAAGTCTCTTTTATATAGGCCTTAGTGGTCCCCTAATACTGTATCTGAAGTATCTTTTATATAGGCCTTAGTGGTCCCCTAATACTGTATCTGAAGTCTGTGGAGGGACCACACTAAGAACCAGAATCACATTTATTTTAATGTGATATTAGATGTGAAAAGAAGGAAATGGTTCTAATGTTGCTCTTTAGATGTGTGTGAACGTCCCACATCAGGAGTCATTCATATAGTTCTATTATATAGCGATCTATTATCTGTTCAACACGTTCCATTAAAGAAAATATAGAAAATAAATATTTGTGTGTGCTGTAAAGTGGTAAAGTGGTGTAAAGGAAAATCGGAAATCGGAACCGGTCTAGAAAGTTGTAATCGGTGCATCTCTACTATAGACGAAAAAAAAAAAAAGCTAAATCTGCTCGATTTACATTTGGTTTCTTAAAGTGCGGTGCCTCTATTTTGATAAACTAACATGAAGAGGCATGACAGAGCAGGTCTTATGAGGCTTCCATGGAAGGACGTGGCCATGATTCACCTCCCACACCCACACACAACACACACACAACACACACCCACGCTACTGGATTTCCTTTAAATACCAACTGACTTCTGTGTTACTGTTACATAATCGTACCGGCAGCTGACTGTCTTAACAGAGCTCCGACACACAGGTACTGCAGCTCTGAATACTCTGGTAGTCTCGGCCCATGTCCTCCATGCATTCATACAGCCTGTAGTCTGCACCAGCAGCTTAATACGGACTCGTTTATGTAGTTGTCTTTGAACTTCGTAGCAGTTCCTCTCCTCTTTCAACATGACAGTGCCCTCTGTGCACAAAGCCAGCCCACAGAAAACTTGTTTAGCCCGGTGGCAAGTGTCCTTTTTTTTTTTTTTTACGATTGCTCGGCTGCGGCCAGTTACAGACTGATGGCAGCATTAATGTAGAGCCCAATAGTTTCTGTGATAACTGAAAGTTACAGACTGATGGCAGCATTAATGTAGAGCCCAATAGTTTCTGTGATAACTGAAAGTTACAGACTGATGGCAGCATTAATGTAGAGCCCAATAGTTTCTGTGATAAGAAAGTTAAACTGATGGCAGCATTTGACAAAGTTTCTGTGATAACTGACAAGATGGCAGCAAATGTCCATAGTTTCTGTGTTGAAGTTACAGACTGATGGCAGCATTAATGTAGAGCCCAATAGTTTCTGTGATAACTGAAACATGGAGAGAATCGCTAAATTGAGAATTTAAAAAAGCTAAAAACACAGATTCCACAGCCTATCGCTGATTCTGCTGCATCAATTTTGAAGCTTTTTTTATAAACGGTTTATAGGTGGAGTGCTTTTAAAGTGCTCATATTATGATCATATTATTATCTTTTTTGTGCACGTTATAGGTCAGGCATGAAAATGGGTCAGGGGTGAAAAAGGATATTACCCCTTAGGGAAGAACATTTTAAATATTCCATATTTTAAAGCATCAATCTGATGCATTTTGAGATGCATTTTTTTGCCAACCAACAGTGTAATATTTCAATATGCACTCATTAAAGTTAATTTGACCGGCAAAACAGGTAAAGTCCTTCTGACATTACACAATAATAAAAGTCAATTTTTCAATTTTTTATTTATCATACTCTGCTTCTGACTGGCTAGTAGTCCTTACCTAGGTACTGTCAGGGCACGCCCTCATACTCTGCTTCTGACTGGCTAGTAGTCCTTACCTAGGTACTGTCAGGGCACGCCCTCATACTCTGCTTCTGACTGGCTAGTAGTCCTTACCTAGGTACTGTCAGGGCACCTCATACTCTGCTTCTGACTGGCTAGTAGTCCTTACCTAGGTAATGTCAGGGCACGCCCTCATACTCTGCTTCTGACTGGCTAGTAGTCCTTACCTAGGTACTGTCAGGGCACGCCTCATACTCTGCTTCTGACTGGCTAGTAGTCCTTACCTAGGTACTGTCAGGGCACGCCCTCATACTCTGCTTCTGACTGGCTAGTAGTCCTTACCTAGGTACTGTCAGGGCACGCCCTCATACTCTGCTTCTGACTGGCTAGTAGTCCTTACCTAGGTACTGTCAGGGCCCTCATACTCTGCTTCTGACTGGCTAGTAGTCCTTACCTAGGTACTGTCAGGACACGCCCTCATACTCTGCTTCTGACTGGCTAGTAGTCCTTACCTAGGTACTGTCAGGACACGCCCTCATACTCTGCTTCTGACTGGCTAGTAGTCCTTACCTAGCTACTGTCAGGACACCCCTCCTCATACTCTGCTTCTGACTGGCTAGTAGTCCTTACGTACCTCGTTAGTGGGCACGCCTCATACTCTGCTTCTGACTGGCTAGTAGTCCTTACCTAGGTACTGTCAGGGCACGCCCTCATACTCTGCTTCTGACTGGCTAGTAGTCCTTACCTAGCTACTGAGCATGTGCGACTCCCAACAAAGATGGTACATCAGTGAGATGTCTCACTCTGTAGCTAAAACAGAGAGCTCAACACACAGGGTGAAAAGAGGAGCTGCAGCAATGTGCAGCACAACATAAATATGGTGTTTTTTGAAAATTAAACCACGTAAACCTATTCTGGTACAACCTCATAGACTCTGCACTATGAAACGTGTATGTATACAGAGAGAGAGAGAGAGAGAGAGAGAGAGAGAGAGACAGGAAGAAAAAAAGAGGGGGAAAATTATCCCCAAAACAGCCAGAGTAACTTAGCATGAAATTACAAAAAAAAAAGACAGATGTTATGAATATTGTTCAAGCATTTTCCCCTGGCCCATTTCATCCTCCAGTATCACAATCCTTAATGGTTGCTACATTATATCATACCCACACACACACACACACACACACACACACACACACACACACACACACACACACACACACACACACACACACACACACACACACACACACACACACACACACACACACACACCTCTCCTGGTTTGTTTGGTCCACAGTCGAGAACACCATCATATCATGCGTCACTTTGTGTACCTGTGTGTGTGTAAGTGTGTACACCTGTGTGTGTTTGTGTTTACGTGTGTGTGTGTGTGTGTGTGTACCGCCGTGTGTACCTCTATGTGTGTGTGTTTGTGTGTGTGTGTACCTCCATGTGTGTACCTCCATGTATACCGCTGTGTGTGTGTGTGTACCTCTGGTGCCAGTCGCCATGGCTGCCACCTTCTGAAAAGCACCTGTGTGTGTCTACGTGTGTGTGTACCTCCATGTATACCTCTGTGTGTGTGTGTGTGTGTGTGTCTGTATACCTGTGTGTGTGTGGGTGTGTGTGTGTGTACCTCCATGTATACCTGTGTGTGTGTGGGTGTGTGTGTGTGTACCTCCATGTATACCTGTGTGTGTGTGGGTGTGTGTGTGTGTACCTCAATGTATACCTCTGTGTGTGTGTGTGTGTGTGTGTGTGTGTGCTACCTCCATGTATACCTCTGTGTGTGTGTGTGTGTATTTACTTCCATGTATACCCTGTGTGTGTGTGTGTGTGTGTGTGTACCTCCATGTATACCTTTGTGTGTGTGTGTGTGTGTGTGTGTGTGTGTGTGTGTGTGTGTGTGTGTGTGTGTGTGTGTGTGTGTACCTCTGTGTGTGTGCTGTGTGTTTGTATACCTGTGTGTGTGTGTATCCATGTATACCTGTGTGTGTGTGTGTGTGTGTGTGTGTGTGTGTTACCTCCATGTATACCTGTGTGTGTGTGTGTGTGTGCTACCTCCATGTATACCTGTGTGTGTGTGTGTGTGTGTGTGTGTTGTATACATGTGTGTACCGCGTGTACCTCTGTGTGTGTGTGTGTGTGTGTGTGTGTGTGTGTGTGTGTGTGTTTTACCTTCTGTGTGTGTGTGTGTGTGTGTGTGTGTGTGTGTACCGCGAGTTCCTCTGTGTGTGTGTGTGTGTGTGTGTGTGTGTGTACCTCCGTGTGTACCTCTGTGTGTGTGTGTGTGTGTGTGTTTTTACCCGTGTGTACCTCTGTGTGTGTGTGTGTGTGTGTGTGTGTGTGTGTGTGTGTGTGTGTACCTCGTGTACCTCTGTGTGTGGGTGTGTGTGTACCGCGGTACCTCTGTGTGTTTTTGTGTGTGTGTGTGTGTACCTGTGTGTGTGTGTGTGTGTGTGTGTGTGTATACCTGTGTGTGTGTGTGTGTGTGTGTCTGTATACCTGTGTGTGTGTGTGTGTACCTCTGTGTGTGTGTGTGTGTGTGTGTGTGTGTGTGTGTGTTTACCTCTGGTCCCAGTCGCCATGTCTGCCACCTTCTGAAAAGCATCCAGGAAGGCTCCGGTCACCATGATGGTCGTCCTGAGTCAAACACAAACCCACACGTGTGTTAGCTGAATATTTTAAATAACACGAGAGGTTCTCTGAGTAACCTCTGACCTCTGACCCCTCCTTTAATCCTACTGGTGTCCTCGGGTCAAATTTGACCCATTTTTTTTCAAAAAGTTTCTATATCAGAAGAAATCTGGGTTTCTTTTAACCAAAAATTGTTCCCTTCAACGCTCTTCACAAATAAAATGAATCATCAGTTCACCACTTTCATTGAATGTGGGCGTTTTATTCAGTTTTATAACATTTGAAGAAAAGAATTGATAAAAATGTCTTGTCTAGACTTGCAAAACCGGTTTAAAAAAAAAATAATTAAAATTCAACTGAATTTGAAAACTAAAAGTCAAAACGAAATGAAAAATGAAAAACTGTGTGGCCGGGTTGGATCAGTGGGTAGAGCAGGCGCACATATACTGAGAGCTTTATGCCTCGATGCAGAGGTCTAAGGTTCGAATTCGACCTGTGACAATTTCCTCTCTCTCTCTCTCTCTCTGACTGGCTAGTAGTCCTTACCTAGGTACTGTCAGGGCACACCCTCATACTCTGCTCCTGACTGGCTAGTAGTCCTTACCTAGCTACTGAGCATGTGCGACTACCAACAAAGATGGTACATCAGTGAGATGTCTCACTCTGTAGCTAAAACAGAGAGCTCAACACACAGGGTGAAAAGAGGAGCTGCAGCAATGTGCAGTACAACAAAAATATGGTGTTTTTTGATATAACCTCTAAATACAATTATGAACCTGAAAATGAGCATAATATTCTCTCTCTCTCTCTCTGTATTGATCTGTTATTATATATGTGTTGGTCAGTCTGTCTGCTTGACAATCTGATTTTGCAGCAATACATTTGAAGTGAGATGAACAAGAAATTTATCTTTTTAGATAAAACAGATGTTGACAAAGTTTTCCTTTTGGGGACATAATTTGAAATTGGGAAGAATCTGAAGTTGGAAAAAAGGTAAATACATTGCAATATATCGCAATATGTTTAAAATCGCAATAATATCGTATCGTGACATTAAGTATCGTGATGATATCGTATCGTGAGGCCTCTGCTGATTCCCACCCCCTAGTAGAGGGTGACAGGAGTCAATTTCCCTGTCGGTAACGTGTTTGGGATGGATAGAGCAGAGAAATCAACTGGAGATTTCTTTCTCTCGGGATTTTGCAGGACAGGATATTTTTTGGGGGGATGGCAGTCAGGTGATCGGGATGTGACGGCAGTATTTTGGTGTGCTCGGGATGGGATGGGAGCGAACAATTGATTCCCGTGTCACCCTCCATAGGATGCGCTGCTATTAGACTCGGGGTGGTATAAGGCTGGTTTCTCAAAATTCCCAAAAGTCCTTCATCATTCCCCACACGAAAGTAGCCTGACAAGCCAGACCCACATCAAGGTGTTGGGTCTGGGAACTCACCATTGGTCAGGGCTCAATCCGAGGGGCGGGACAAACGGTTGTCTTTCAGATTCCCTCTGCACGCAATAGGATAGAGCTACAACCAATCAGAGCAACGCTAGCTGATAGTCTTCCAGAGTCTTCCAGAGTCGCAGCCAAAGCCGATTCCAAAGAGATTTGAGTCTTTAATACAGTATTGAAGGAAAAAAATTAAATTTCCCACTGCAAATCCTTGCACTGATAACTCCGGTCTATCCTTTAGGCCCAATTATGTCATAATACTGCGTCAGATGTGCCCTTTAAATTAGCAGGTTAACTCAGCAGCTCTTTGACAAAAAGCTAATTCAATGTGCTTCTATGTGCTATATGGACTTGGGTCTGCAATAAAGCTTTATTATTATTATTATAATGT
>NC_053115.1:2970999-2995999 GCF_010015445.1 Perca fluviatilis | reverse complement strand
GTTTCTATTACATCTTCTGCAGAGATTAAAATATCGTCCTGGTGTTTTAACTAGGGCTGGACGCGAATATTCGAATATTCGTTCGGTGGGTTGGTATTCGATTTGAAAATTTGACATTCGAATATTCATTTTGTTTTGTTTTTTCAATTTATTTTTAATTTTGGTTTATTTATTTTCTGCATTTATCTCTTGTTCACACTCCAGTCCAGTTGGTGGCAGTAATGCACATTTAAGTTGATTTGCCAACTGCCAATAAACTACAAAGAAGAAGAAGAAGAAGAAGAAGAGACTGTCGGTACACGATGACGCCCACTTCGAGCATTTAGCGAGCTAAGGCAGAGAAGCTAGCGGCGATAACAAGTGCAGAAATGGAAAACTGTTTCCCGTTTTTCCGTTGTGATTCGGCCAGAAACTTCAACACAGTGAGGCGAAGAGATCGTTTTGGAATATAAAGCTCGGATATTACACTTCCTTGGACTCTTGGGGATTTATGAAAATCAAGTTTTGGTCAAAATACATATTTAATAATAATATTATATATTATAATATATATATATATATATATAAAATAATATATTTGTTGCTGAAAGGACAACGAAAACAGGTATGCACGCACTCTCGGCTGCGCAGATTACAGCTGAATTGTTTTATTTTCTGTTACTTTGTAACAGTTGCGTACATGGCTGTATATTTTAAAGATTAAATGCTTTAAAAGTTATAAAAACGCTCATGGGTGGAAGTTTTTAATCGAGGTCACAGCGACGCCCCAGTCACAGTGATCCTTGAGAGGTTAAAAGTTTATTAATTGTGAACGCGCCTGGCCTGTCTGTCTATGTTGCACCAAATACGACGCTGCACTCCCTTGTGAAGTCGTTTGGATGAAAGGTTCTCAAAATAATCAAAATGCAAACAGACAGATACATAAAGATTCCTGCCTTTATTAGAGATAATAACATGTTCAGCCTCCTCTCTCTCCGAAACTTCGAAGTTTTAACTAGGGCTGCTCCCTCTTTAGTCGATTAGTGGACTAATCGGTGGTTTTGGCCTTAGTCAACTTAGATCTCTTTACTCCATTAGTCATGTCTGATGCTGTTTTCATGCTGAATGACTTATTTCCAAGAAACGTACGAGCTCATCTCTGGTAAACACAAGAATTAAAGTGGTGCTTTAAGCATGACTCTTAGTGGAGAAACTCAGATTTACAGATCTGTCGATTAAATCAACTAATCGATTAGTCGATACGATTGAATGAGTGTTAGTTGACTCAGAAGTTCTTCAGTCGAGCACAGCCCTAGTTTCAACCCTTCCTTTAGGGCACGTGTCAAACTCGAGGCCCGTGGGCAAAATCCGGCCCCTCGCAGATTCTGAACCGGCCCGCATATCAATTTAGGTTCATAATACATTTTTTGTAACTTTTTCTGGACGTTTTTGTCACTTTTGCCGAATTTTTTTTAAATGTTTTCTGACATTTTTGCCACTTTTTCCAACATTTTTGGGCACTTCTTTTCCTATGATGGCTGAGGAACTTTCTCCTGACTTCTTTTGGACTTTATTTCGACCAAACTGTGAGTGAGAAGCCTACATGACACATGCAATAATACAGTCAAATATATTTGACTTTTTCGATTAAATAAAAGCCTCTCAATAACCTCTACATCTGGCCCTTGGTGTGATTCTCCTTTAGGGGGTAAGGACTGTTCCTACAGTGTGTCTGCTAAGGGTGTCCTGAATCTAATGTGTGCATTTCGTAACAGCAGCTGACTGATGATGTAATCCAAGGCTGCTCCGTGCTGCTGGCTCTGACCTTGGCTTACATCTGTGACCAACAGCTGCCGGTGCGGTGTTCTGGTTATTCCATTTAAAATGCAGGGAAGCCCTGCTGGAACGGGCTGAATCCTACTTCCTCTCTCCTAACTAGGCCCGCACGATTTGGGGCAAAATATGAATCACGATTATTTTAGCTTAGAATTGATATCACGATTCTCTGCCACGATTTTTTTTCTCACAAAGTGTTAATGTTTATAGCACACATGAACCACGGCAAAACAAAACAAATTGGCAGTACCAAACATTGATTTGTTTTTTGGCACCTAGAGCACATTAAGCATCACGACAAGCCTGTAAACATAGAGGCATCAATGAATAAAGGAAATAAAGTACATACTGGCCATTTAAGTACAGTAGGCTACCAAAAATAGTGACATATAACACATTAAACTAAATATGGCCCTGATACAGGCTCTATCTGGACTAAATACGGCCCTGATACAGGCTCTATCTGGACTAAATATGGCCCTGATACAGGCTCTATCTGAACTAAATATGGCCCTGATACAGGCTCTATCTGGACTAAATATGGCCCTGATACAGGCTCTATCTGAACTAAATATGGCCCTGATACAGGCTCTATCTGGACTAAACATGGCCCTGATACAGGCTCTATCTGAACTAAATATGGCCCTGATACAGGCTCTATCTGAACTAAACATGGCCCTGATACAGGCTCTATCTGAACTAAATATGGCCCTGATACAGGCTCTATCTGGACTAAACATGGCCCTGATACAGGCTCTATCTGGACTAAATATGGCCCTGATACAGGCTCTATCTGGACTAAATATGGCCCTGATACAGGCTCTATCTGGACTAAATATGGCCCTGATACAGGCTCTATCTGGACTAAATATGGCCCTGATACAGGCTCTATCTGGACTAAATATGGCCCTGATACAGGCTCTATCTGAACTAAATATGGCCCCGATACAGGCTCTATCTGGACTAAATATGGCCCTGATACAGGCTCTATCTGGACTAAATATGGCCCTGATACAGGCTCTATCTGGACTAAATATGGCCCAGATACAGGCTCTATCTGAACTAAATATGGCCCTGATACAGGCTCTATCTGAACTAAATATGGCCCTGATACAGGCTCTATCTGGACTAAATATGGCCCTGATACAGGCTCTATCTGAACTAAATATGGCCCTGATACAGGCTCTATCTGAACTAAATATGGTCCTGATACAGGCTCTATCTGAACTAAATATGGCCCTGATACAGGCTCTATCTGGACTAAATATGGCCCTGATACAGGCTCTATCTGGACTAAATATGGCCCTGATACAGGCTCTATCTGGACTAAATAAGGCCCTGATACAGGCTCTATCTGGACTAAATATGGCCCTGATACAGGCTCTATCTGAACTAAATAAGGCCCTGATACAGGCTCTATCTGGACTAAATATGGCCCTGATACAGGCTCTATCTGAACTAAATATGGCCCTGATACAGGCTCTATCTGAACTAAATATGGCCCTGATACAGGCTCTATCTGGACTAAATAAGGCCCTGATACAGGCTCTATCTGGACTAAATATGGCCCTGATACAGGCTCTATCTGAACTAAATATGGCCCTGATACAGGCTCTATCTGGACTAAATATGGCCCTGATACAGGCTCTATCTGGACTAAATATGGTCCTGATACAGGCTCTATCTGGACTAAATATGGTCCTTATACAGGCTCTATCTGAACTAAATATGGCCCTGATACAGGCTCTATCTGGACTAAATATGGCCCTGATACAGGCTCTATCTGAACTAAATATGGCCCTGATACAGGCTCTATCTGGACTAAATATGGCCCTGATACAGGCTCTATCTGGACTAAATATGGCCCTGATACAGGCTCTATCTGAACTAAACATGGCCCTGATACAGGCTCTATCTGGACTAAATATGGCCCTGATACAGGCTCTATCTGGACTAAATATGGCCCTGATACAGGCTCTATCTGAACTAAATATGGCCCTGATACAGCTCCATCTGAACTAAATATGGCCCTGATACAGGCTCTAGCTGGACTAAATATGGTCCTGATACAGGCTCTATCTGGACTAAATATGGCCCTGATACAGACTCTATCTGGACTAAATATGGTCCTTATACAGGCTCTATCTGGACTAAATATGGCCCTGATACAGGCTCTATCTGGACTAAATATGGCCCTGATACAGGCTCTATCTGGACTAAATATGGCCCTGATACAGGCTCTATCTGAACTAAATATGGCCCTGATACAGGCTCTATCTGGACTAAATATGGCCCTGATACAGGCTCTATCTGGACCAAACATGGCCCTGATACAGGCTCTATCTGAACTAAAGGCCCGGATACAGGCTCTATCTGACTAAATATGGCCCTGATACAGGCTCTATCTGGACTAATATGGCCCCGTACAGGCTCTATCTGGACTAAATATGGCCCCTGATACAGGCTCTATCTGGACTAAATATGGCCCTGATACAGGCTCTATCTGGACTAAGTCTGGCCCGATACAGACTCTCTATCTGGACTAAACATGGCCCTGATACAGGCTCTATCTGAACTAAATATGGCCCTGATACAGGCTCTATCTGGACTAAATATGGCCCTGATACAGGCTCTATCTGGACTAAGTCTGGCCCGATACAGACTCTCTATCTGGACTAAATATGGCCCTGATACAGGCTCTATCTGGACTAAATATGGCCCTGATACAGGCTCTATCTGGACTAAATATGGCCCTGATACAGGCTCTATCTGGACTAAATATGGCCCTGATACAGGCTCTATCTGGACTAAATATGGCCCTGATACAGGCTCTATCTGGACTAAGTCTGGCCCGATACAGACTCTCTATCTGGACTCCTTCAACATGTCTTTACATAATTAAAACATGTCAATCAACATGCTACAGCTTCAGTCTCTAGAGAAATGGAGTTTGTCAATTGCCAATTTAAGCACAGTATCAAAAGAATGACTTCTTAGCACTCTTAGCACTCTTCTTAGCAGCTCGTTAACTGCTTGCCTTTCATGTCTTAAGCTGTCCTATCAAAATAAAGGCCAAAGACATTAAAAAAAATGAATGTTTTAACTACTCCTGATCCCATTCACCCTGTCTGTCTTCTGCCTCTGCCACTGGTCCACCAGAGAGAGGATAAATCCGATTTATCCCCTACCACAACACCATTAGCCTCTTAGCTCCACATCGCTAAAGCCGTTAGCCGGTTACTCCACATCACAGCTAGCCAGGCATGCACACGGCAAGGGGCTGACAGCTTTACTAGCGACAGGGATTTAGCGATGTGTGATGAAATACTGCAGGTGACCGGCTGAATGCCTCTGGCGAACAACTAACAGTGAACCTGGGATAAATGGAAAAGGAAGGAAATCAATAGAAATGGATTTCACTAGGCTGTGACTGGAACGAACTGCATACTGAGATTTAGAGGAGAAAACAGAACGTAAGCACACAAGTGAAATTTAAGAAGAAGCACATTTAGGGTACAGCTGAACTTAGAAGTCACTGCACACAGCATTTGTAAAATGAGTAGTGTTTGTTGGAGCTAAAATCCTTGGTGGACACCAAGTCTTTCAGTGTTTTGAATTGAGAGAATTTATAATATAGTGTAATCTTTCCAAAAACCTCATCTCATGCAAGGGTTGTTTTTTTTTTTTTTTCACCATATTAATCTTTCAGAAAATCCATGTGTGTAAAATTGTCTCATGTATGAATTTGCCTGGACTTGTATTTAATCAAATCTCTTGTAGCTCACAGCTTTGCCACTTGCACATGATTACATTTCTGTACATTCGGTCTTGATATGTTCACACGGTGTAACAATGGACAATGTTTGTTATAAAAGTTACAAACAGCCACTTTAAAAGTGACAATGAAATTGGATTTTATTTTCCTAGTTGACCATATGTCTGCTGCTTGAGTGCCTTGATTTCTACAGCAAACCTAATGGCCGACGAGGCACCATTTCATGCCGACATTGAAAAATAAATAACCTTATCTTCTGCGCTTCTTGTGTATTCCCTGCGATACGTAAAACCTACCAAACCATGACCCCAATAACCCGAAACTACTACAACCTCACCGTTCACAGAAATACCATCACAGCACTGTGGCTCTGACTCTCGGCTTTCTTAGTGTAATGTTGGTTAACCCTCATGTTGTCCTCGGGTCAAGTTTGACCCGTTTAAGGTTTTTTCATATCAGAAAATATGGGACATCGATAAAGCGCCGATGTAAATGTAAAAAAAAAAAAAAAACGATGAAAAAAACGGTCAAAACTGCAAAATAAAGCATCAAAAACGTCCAAAATAAGCACCCAAATTATTGAAAAGGTGACAAAAACATTGAGAAATAAGCAGAAAAAACCCGTCCAGTAAAAGCGATTAAAATGTTGAAAAAAAGTGACCAAAATGAGGAAGAAAAAAAGAATACAAAACTTTGAAAAAAGTGACTGAAACATTGAGATAGGGACAACAAACGTGTGTTTTATTTTTCATGGTTGACGGGAAAACAACAAGCGGGTTAAGTAACTCAAATGATAGATAGATAGATAGATAGATAGATAGATAGATAGATAGATAGATAGATAGATAGACAGAAAGGTAGGTGGTAGATAGATAGATAGATAGATAGATAGATAGATAGATAGATAGATAGATAGATAGATAGATAGATAGATAGATAGATAGACAGAAAGGTAGGTGGTAGATAGATAGATAGATAGATAGATAGATAGATAGATAGATAGATAGATAGATAGATAGATAGATAGATAGATAGATAGATAGATAGATAGATAGATAGATAGATAGATAGATAGATAGATAGATAGATAGATAGATAGATAGATAGGTGGTAGATAGATAGATAGATAGACAGAAAGGTAGGTGGTAGATAGATAGATAGATAGATAGATAGATAGATAGATAGATAGATAGATAGATAGGTGGTAGATAGATAGATAGATAGACAGAAAGGTAGGTGGTAGATAGATAGATAGATAGATAGATAGATAGATAGATAGGATAGATAGACAGAAAGGTAGGTGGTAGATAGATAGATAGATAGATAGATAGATAGATAGATAGATAGATAGATAGATAGATAGATAGATAGATGGGTAGGTGGTAGATAGATAGATAGATAGATAGATAGATAGATAGATAGATAGATAGATAGGTAGGTAGGTAGGTGGTAGATAGATAGATGGATAGATAGATAGACAGAAAGGTAGGTGGTAGATAGATAGATAGATAGATAGATAGATAGATAGATAGATAGATAGACAGAAAGGTAGGTGGTAGATAGATAGATAGATAGATAGATAGATAGATAGATAGATAGATAGATAGATAGACAGACAGAAAGGTAGGTGGTAGATAGATAGATAGGTAGATAGATAGATAGATAGATAGATAGATAGATAGACAGAAAGGTAGGTGGTAGATAGATAGTAGATAGATAGATAGATAGATAGATAGATAGATAGATAGATAGATAGACAGATAGGTAGGTAGGTAGGTAGGTGGTAGATAGATAGATAGATAGATCGATAGATAGATAGATAGATAGATAGATAGATAGATAGATAGATAGATAGATAGGTAGGTGGTAGATAGATAGATAGATAGATAGATAGATAGATAGATAGATAGATAGATAGATAGATAGGTAGGTGGTAGATAGATAGATCGATAGATAGATAGATAGATAGAGCTAGATAGATAGATAGATAGATAGATAGATAGGTAGGTAGGTAGGTAGGTAGGTGGTAGATAGATAGATAGATAGATAGATAGATAGATAGATAGATAGATAGATAGATAGATGGGTAGGTGGTAGATAGATAGATAGATAGATAGATAGGTAGGTGGTAGATAGAGAGATAGATAGATAGACAAAAAATGCTAAAATGTAAAATACAAAACTTTGAAAAAAGTGACTGAAACATTGAGATGTGAGAGAGGTCATGGTTACCTCAAATGAAGTTTATTGGACTTCAGCAGTCACTGAAGGTCACTCTGGACAAGCAACGTTACGTTATGACTTCACGTAAACACACTTTCTTACGCCACTTGGCGTATGTTATCGCGAGAAGAAAGCGGTCTCCTGGGTGAAAGTCCTGTGGTGTCTGACCCAACCAACCAACCTACGCTGATCTTCTCCCTTTTCATACTACTCGCTACAGCGTCAATTCACACGCAATCGCAAGGTAATGTAAGTCAACGGAGGCCAAACAGCGTTGATAAACACGCTGTAAAGCGAGTATGAGTCTTGATAACACGCCAATAATGGCGTATCAATGGTGGCCAGTCCCTCCAGAAAAAACACAATTATGCGATCGCATAATTTAATTCATAATCAGCCAAATGCGCCGCACTTTCGTCGCATAAATTGCCGATTTCTGCGCAAAATATGCAGGGTTTGCATGATTTAATAACACCTGCATTTTCGTTGCAAAAAAAGTCAAAAGGCCAAAAGTTTGGACACACCTTCTCATTCAATGTGTTTCCTTTTTATTTTCATGACTATTTACATTGTAGATTCTCACTGAAGGCATCAAAACTATGAATGAACACATATGGAATTATGTACTTAACAAAAAAGTGTGAAATAACTGAAAACATGTCTTATATTTTAGATTCTTCAAAGTAGCCACCCTTTGCTTTTTTATTAATAAGGGAAAAACTTCCACTAATGAACCCTGACAAAGCACACCTGTGAAGGTAAAACCATTTCAGGTGACTACCTCATGAAGCTCATTGAGAGAACACCAAGGGTTTGCAGAGTTATCAAAAAAAGCAAAGGGTGGCTACTTTGAAGAATCTAAAATATAAGACATGTTTTCAGTTATTTCTCACTTTTTTGTTAAGTACATAATTCCATATGTGTTCATTCATAGTTTTGATGCCTTCAGTGAGAATCTACAATGTAAATAGTCATGAAAATAAAAATGGAAACACATTGAATGAGAAGGTGTGTCCAAACTTTTGGCCTATATTAATATCTGATATCTACTCAAATCTCTTTGTTTAAGTGCTCTTGCTGTCTTTAATTTTAACATTCTTGAAAGTCTGTCTCTTTCTGTTTCCTCTGTTTAGACTATTACTCTTTTTACTTCATATATTATTTGTATATATGTTTGTATATTTGTTTACGTACTGCAATGATTGAATTTCTGTTAATTGTCTTTTGAAATAAAGAAAAAGAAGAAAGTCTGGACAAGAGGGTTGAGCTACAAACCTACACTACACTACAAGAGGTCTCTGCTGCTTGTATTTGGGTCTGTGCAGCTCTTGGAGGGCCCTCCTTTTTCCCCACCGCGACCTCTCACCTAACCCTTAAATTCTGTCAGGATTTGTTGTGACTGGCAGGAATGTCACAGTCAGTCGCAGACAAAATATTCCAGCAGCAGCTCTGCAGCGAGCAGGGCTGCTAACACCACACAGAGTATCAGGGTATCCACTGCAGCTTGATACTGAGAGCTGGAGAACAGTTGTGGCCACATTAGGGTCCCGGGGCCCACAAGGGTCACTGACCTGATCCAGTAGGGTTCCCCGAGACAGCTGCCAACAGAACAGCTGCCTACTCTCAGAAGAAGAAGAAGAAGAAGAAGAAGAAGAAGAAGAAGAAGAGGAATGTAACAAAAAGGTAGTGACTGAACAACTAATGAGACACAAGTCTGAGCGAAACCATCCTGGTCTTTAGTTTACTTTCATTTAATTGCAGGTTTTAGAGCGATACATATCTCAAGACTGATCTCATGAATATTTCGGGTCCTCGCCTCGTTACGCAATGCCGCAACTTTGCATCTAGTCGCGTCTTTGCATCGACTTTGTATGGAATCGCGCTGCCGAATTTATATATATATATATATATATATATATATATATTTTCTTATAGAGTTTAAACGACATTTGAAAGCTTACTTTTTCACTCTGGCTTTTGATCATCTATGAGTGCTGTGTTAATGATGTGATAGGATTTTAGTAGTGTTTACTAGTGGCAAGGTCCGGAATTTAAATGTCTTGAATATTGTTTTATTTAATTTTTTGTACAGCACTGTGGTCAACTTTTGTTGTATTAATATGTGCTTTATAAATAAATTGAACATTGAACATTGAATTTGCGCGAAAGTCTTCCTAAGAGTCAAATAGTTTTACAAACACATATTTTGGGCTGTTTTTGGCTCGACTGGGTGAATTACATACTGTATACATGTGTCTTTCTGGCTGAAATAACAGGGGATGCAAATTCGGGCAGCTCTAAAATCAGTTCTGCCGAATAATGCAAACACCTCCTTAAAGTGCATGAAAAAAAACCACTTTTTCTGGTGATTTGGGGTGTTATTTCATGTCTCTGGTGCTTCCACACACATACAGACTTTGAATAAATCCATCCATGGTGTTCTGAGTGAGATCTGGTTTCTGAATGTGTCCTGCCTTCAGTCTCCTGGTGAGCTGGTACAAATCTGCACGGCTTTCTACATCACTAGCCGAAACTAACCGCAACCGTTAGCATGCTAGCGCTAGCATACTACCTCGTTCTCAACGGCAAAGCACCGCTACAACACACACAAGTTCACCATAATCTCCAAAAGAACTACTTCCATGAGCTCCCTGGTTTAGAAGAAGTCTCCCAGTTGGAGAAACAGCCTTTCTTTTACTGTCTCTAGAGTTAGCTAGCTGACATGATCTACGATCTGAGCTACTGAGCATGTGCGAGTGCAATTAAAGATAGTACAGAAGAAGAAGAGAGGTCCCACTCTGTAGCTAATACGTAGACTTAAAAACGGGTTAAAACAGAAACGTAGCAAGCTCATATTTTGTGCAGTTTTGGCTCGACAGTGTGAATTTCGTGTAGCACCAGGTCTGTCAAAGGACGGGATGCAATTCTTGAAGTCTATAAAAAAGGTATTTAACTTCAGGATTCATGCGTACACCCTGGAGCCTCCAACCACGCCTTGCCTTTCTGTCGTACTGACCGACTGATTACATGAATAAATTTAACCACATCTCAGTGGTTCAGCTCGGACTTGTTGACTGAGTGACAGTCAAGTCAGCAGGGCAGTATTCTCACTATCCTGAGATGTCACGCTAGGCCTTTCTTAGCGCTCGTTTCTTTCTGTCGGTCAGTAGAGCAAGTCAGGATTATCACGGTAGGATTAGCCGCTGATAGCCACACACACACACACACACACACACACACACACACACACACACACACACACACACACCACACACACACACACACACACACACACACACACACACACACACACACACACACACACACACACACACACACACACACACACACACACACACAAGTAACTTTACACCTGGTCATGCTGTCTGGTTGACTAAGCAGATAGGATAACAGCTTTGTATATCTTCCATACATGGAGAGCTCAGGCTTTGTGAGTAGAGTTTTCTGTGTCAGTGCCAGTGAAGCATGTAGGTCGTTTCCACTCTCTTAAAAACAGAGTATTAGGCAGATACCAAAGCAGGCTGAGTTCACGAAATGTCTGAAATGAAGACAAGTGCCTAGCCTATCACAAGTTCCCAACATAGTTAAAGGGATACTCTACCGTTTGTTGAAATAGTTCTTATCATGGTCTCCCCTGGCTGTAGATAGGTGGGCCAACGCATTTTTTTGTCTCAGTGCAAGTAATTAGGTTGTGTTTTTTTGTCTTTTGTTGGCTCACTTTTACTCACAACATGCTAACCGGCAACATAGGATTCCATTCACTACGCTAAGCTAACTAGCGGCGGTGCTGCACCGGACTAAAACGATGCATGCACAAAAAATGCTTTGGCCCACCTATCTACAGCTAGGGGAGACCCCACCTATCTACAGCTAGGGGAGACCCCACCTATCTACAGCTAGGGGAGACCCCACCTATCTACAGCTAGAGGAGACCCCCACCTATCTACAGCTAGAGGAGACCCCACCTATCTACAGCTAGGGGAGACCTCACCTATCTACAGCTAGAGGAGACCCCACCTATCTACAGCTAGAGGAGACCTCACCTATCTACAGCTAGGGGAGACCCCACCTATCTACAGCTAGAGGAGACCCCACCTATCTACAGCTAGGGGAGACCTCACCTATCTACAGCTAGGGGAGACCCCACCTATCTACAGCTAGAGGAGACCTCACCTATCTACAGCTAGGGGAGACCCCACCTATCTACAGCTAGAGGAGACCTCACCTATCTACAGCTAGGGGAGACCTCACCTATCTACAGCTAGAGGAGACCCACCTATCTCCAGCTAGGGGAGACCCCACCTATCTCCAGCTAGAGGAGACCCCCACCTATCTACAGCTAGAGGAGACCCACCTATCTCCAGCTAGAGGAGACCCCACCTATCTCCAGCTAGGGGAAACCCCACCTATCTCCAGCTAGAGGAGACAGCTAGAGGAGACCCCACCTATCTACAGCTAAAGGAGACCCCACCTATCTACAGCTAGAGGAGACCCCACCTATCTACAGCTAGAGGAGACCCCACCTATCTCCAGCTAGAGGAGACCTCACCTATCTACAGCTAGAGGAGACCTCACCTATCTACAGCTAGAGGAGACCCCACCTATCTACAGCTAGAGGAGACCCCACCTATCTCCAGCTAGAGGAGACCCCACCTATCTCCAGCTAGAGGAGACCCCACCTATCTACAGCTAGAGGAGACCCCACCTATCTACAGCTAGAGGAGACCCCACCCTATCTACAGCTAGAGGAGACCCCACCTATCTACAGCTAGAGGAGACCTCACCTATCTACAGCTAGAGGAGACCCCACCTATCTACAGCTAGAGGAGACCCCACCTATCTACAGCTAGGGGAGACCGTGATGAGCCCTATTTCAACAAACGGTGGCTTATCCCTTTAAAGCGACCAATGTTTACTTTTGAGAACCGGAAAATTAATTACTTTTATAAACGTTATACATGACTAAATCGATTTTTCAATTTATCAATTAATCTTCTCTGTAAACTGTCTAATGGATTAATTGACTAACCTTTCATTCAGACTGACACGCAATCCCAAGGTAATGTAAGTCTACAGAGGCCAACCGGCGCCGATAAACACGCTAAAAAGCGATTACGCGTCTTGATAACACGCCAATAATGGCGTACCAATTGGCGTGTCGTACATACGCCACTTCATGACATCAGTCTGGCCAGAGAAAGCACAACAAGTTAAACCAGTAGATCCCATTAATGCCATTGATCCCTCTGTCTTTGTTTAAAAGGTGAACTAGACTCTTATTTTGGTTAGAACAAACTGCTCTACTCCCCCACATGATTTATTTTTCCAGTTTACCCTTGGTCAGTCAACTTTCCATATTCTCACTGTACCCAAAGTGCAGTATTAAAAGGTCTACCAAGGCTCCACCTCTCACCTGACTCATATAAGACACACTAGGAAAACATTTCCCTAGGTGGCATAGTGCAAGCCATTTGTTTGTGTCCACTGGAGTGCCAACCTGTGAGGCACTCTTAAGACAACTGATGTTTAGTTTCATGTGTCGCCTGGACAAGTCAGAGAACCACATAATTGAAGCTTTAGTCAGCCCTGTGAAAAGCTGTTATAGATACACTTCTAGGTGAAGACAGCATTGGTGCAATCATCTGTATATCCTATAGGTTAATATGCAATTTGTATGCATTATTGTTATATTGCTATAGGCTAATATGTAATTATTATGTATTTTTGTTTCTCTTTTTCATATTTTTTATACTGTATTATGTTTTATATTGACCTGGGTCTGCAATAAAGCTTTATTATTATTATTATTTGTTATTCAAAAGGAGAGACACACAGAACAGAGTCGCAAGGTATAGTAAGTCAACAGAGGCCAAAACGGTGCTGATAAACACGCTAAAAAGCCAGCATGCGTCTTGATAACACGCCAATAACGGCACACTAAATGGCCTGTCACACATACGGCCACCTCATGACATCAGTCTGAGATACTGATGACCCACTTAAAATCATAAATCAAGTGTCACAGAGGCATTTTTCTAAAGAATGTGACCGCGCAAATTCCTCTGAAACCAGTTTGGGAGTGAAACCTAACGATTACACACTACCGAGGATTGCTGTTACTATCACTTTTGTTTTACCTTCCTTTTATTAAAGAGAAATACTGTGCAGGCTTTTTGGGAATGTCTGTATCTGAATCAGGCTGTCATTCTTTGTTGTTCTTATTGTCAATAGATCCCATGATCCCCTGTCTGTGGCTCTCATCAACAGCTCTCAAATGTATGTTTCATTTTGTGCAAAAAGGCTCAGTATATACACGGTCTATGTAGCCCCAAAATGCACAGGCCATTCTGTCCACGTCGCTGGCGATTATGTTTCAGACAAACAGTCGCCATATTAAAGCAACTATGCTGACGCAGCAGAGAGCGAGAGAGGTTGAGACTGTTCAAACAGCAGGTTGATGGCTTGTTTAACCATGTGTTTGAGCAACGCTGGTTGACTCAAAGAGACAAAGACAAGAAAGGAGAGAGGGAAAGGTAGACAGACAGGGTGTGTCAACATCAGGTAATGGTTATCCTATGTGTTAGACACAGTGGACTGCTTGGTCCTTTATCTGTGAAACAATGAGGTTTTTTTTAAAGTGCCCATATTATGAAGACAAAGTCACTTTTTCTGGTGATTTGGGGTGTTATTTTGTGTCTCTGGTGCTTCCACACGAATACAGACTTTGAATAAATCCATCCATGGTGTTCTGAGTGAGATACGGTTTCTGAATGTGTCCTGCCTTCAGTCTCCTGGTGAGCTGGTCAACATCTGCACGGCTTTCTACGGCACTAGTCGAAACGAGGGGCCTAGGGGGCTAACCGTTAGCATGCTAGCTCATTCTCAATGGCAAAACACTGCTACAACACACACAAATTCAACCTAATCTACTAAAGATTTCTTCAATTGAGCACAGCCCTACACACAAGAGATTTTGGCTAAATAATCATCAGTAATGTGGATATAATGACTAAGAGGGTAAAGGCAAATAATAGAACAGTTACAACAGGCTGGTAAGTTCAGAAAGTGACATAATTTTACTGTTATGCAGCCTTTAAAACCAGGAAAAGACACTTATGTCATACGATATTCAAAATCTAAGACGATATCTAGTCTCATATCACAAGATCGATAAAATATCTATATATTGCCCAGCCCTACTAAGTCATCAAAAAAAAAAATATATATATATATATATATATATATACACACACACACACACAGTAAATGTATATGAGCGATATCCACTGTGTTACTCTGTCCTGTTTTCTCGCATTCATTCCAAACTGTGACCATCGCCAGTCTCCCTTCTCTGCAGAACGCATTACAAAAAGGTGCCATGAATTGGAAAATAATCAGTTTTTACAATCTTTAAATATGTGACATGCCTCCTGGTAACCTTTCCTGATTAAATAAATATGTGCTATGCCTCCTGGTAACCTTTCCAGACTGCTTCTTTTCTGACCGTGGTCAGAAAACCAGGGGAGACTTGTTACCTCCAGGACCAACGTTATAAAATTCATTAAGACGTTAAGTTGGGGTTAAAAACAATCCCGTTTCTGGTGAGACAGTGAATGAGTTTGGCTTTCAGTCTGAAGTTTATTTCGGACACTGCACACACACTGTGTACAAAACTTATTCCACCAACTCTGCTCCGGTCTGCTTCCTCTTTCTCCCCACTTTTTATTTATATTTATATTTATATATATATATATATATATATATATATATCTACATACACACACACACACGCACTAATCAGCTAAAACACAAACAAATCACATATCTTTACATGTATGTCACCATGTGTGTATTTTATGAAGGTAAATATGGTGCAAAACGTGAGAGCTTGTAGAATACAATGTGAGAACTTGCAGAACAAAAAAATTTAACTTGTATGTTAAAATTTGCACTTGTAAAATAAAAATGTGCACTTGTAAAATAAAAATTTGCACTTGTAAAAATTATTCACATTTGAAGTCACAAAAAGAAAAAAAACATGAGAGCTTGTAAAAAAATCTGAACTTGTAAATTGAAATTTGCACTTGTAGAAAAAATATTCACAAATGTGTAGATTGATATTTGCATGAACACAATGACAGCTGCAAACTTGTAATGCAACATTTACTCATGTACTTTTTTTACTCAGGTTGATTTTCCATCACAACCACAACTCAGTGATTACAACCTCTCGAATCTGTCACTGTATGCGCTCTCGCATCACAAAGAGGCGAATCTCGTGCTCGACTTTTGCAACACTTGTTGCGATACATTTGGTGCAAAACTAATTTGTACCTGTGGACTTAGGCTGTGGAGCTCTGATCCAACAGAACGGGAAAGCAGGGTTTCTATCGCCAGATGAGGGACAACTCTGTCCGGCTTATTTAGCTATGTCGCATGGAAGCCTGGTTGAATAGCAAGCTAGCGTTAGCTAACTAACCAACCAGCCTGATTCTAAATAAATACCTTTTAATTATCTTAACACCTTTTAACAGTCAAACTGAAACACTGGCGGTGAGCTCCAGGTCCTGCAGCCGCAGACGGACCGTCACCAGCGGGTATCGGCCAGCGGAGCAACATCGCTATTATTGCCAGAAAGCCGCGACCCGACCCTCGACCTGCAGTCGGAGCTCCAGCGGGACACAGAGAGCCCCGCACCCGTAGTCATCGGGAACATCCCCCGCCATGACCACAGCTTGCTTTGCTGATGTTGTGCCTCACTGCCAATCATTGCACCCGCTGGCAGCAACAATAGCTTCTGCAGAATTACATCCACCTCGCGGGGCAGCAGCAATCATTTTTGCCGAATAATGCGCATCTCTTAACCCTCGTTGCTGCGAGATTTGCACCCAGGTAGCAAGGAAATGATAGTCTGATAAAACATTGATGTCTCTAAACGTTGTAAAATTATAATCATCATTGATGAACATGACAAAGGAATGTATATAGCCTACATTTTAATTAAACAGTAGCTACTTTGCCTTATAAAATCATTATTTCCCCTTATGGATGGAAGTCTTGGCAGGGATGCAGAACTGCGCGTGTTACCCGCTGATGACGGTCCGTCTGCCGCTGCAGGACCTGGAGCTCACCGCCAGTGTTTCAGTTTGACTGTTAAAGTGTTTAGATAACTAAAAGGTATTTATTTAGAAGCTGGTTAGTTAGCTAACGCTTAGCTTGCTATTCCACCAACACTAGCGGTAGCTGCTACCGGGTGCGGGGGCTGTCTCTGTGTCCCGCTGGAGCTCCGACTGCAGGTCGAGGTCGGCAGCGAAGCTTTCTGGCAATAATAGCGATGTTGCTCGGCCGACGTACCCGCTGGTGACGGTCCGTCTGCAGGACCTGGAGCTCACCGCCAGTGTTTCAGTTTGACTGTTAAAAGTGTTAAGATAATTAAAAGGTATTTATTTAGAATCTGGCGTGGTTGGTTAGTTAGCTAACGCTTAGCTTGCTATTCAACCAGGCTTCCATGCGACATAGCTAAATAAGCCGGACAGAGTTGTCCCTCATCTGGCGGTAGAAACCCTGCTTTCCCGTTCTGTTGGATCAGAGCGCCCACAGCCTAAGTCCACAGGTACAAATTAGTTTTGCACCAAATGTATCGCAACAAGTGTTGCAAAAGTCGAGGCAGATTCGCCTCTTGTGATGCGCGAGAGCGCATACAGTGACAGATTCGAGAGGTTGTAATCACTGAGTTGTGGTTGTGATGGAAAATCAACCTGAGTAAAAAAAAAAAGTACATGAGTAAATGTTGCATTACAAGTTTGCAGCTGTCATTGTGTTCATGCAAATATCAATCTACACATTTGTGAATATTTTTTCTACAAGTGCAAATTTCAATTTACAAGTTCAGATTTTTTTTACAAGCTCTCATGTTTTTTTTCTTTTTGTGACTTCAAATGTGAATAATTTTTACAAGTGCAAATTTTTATTTTACAAGTGCACATTTTTATTTTACAAGTGCAAATTTTTATTTTACAAGTGCAAATTTTAACATACAAGTTAAATTTTTTTGTTCTGCAAGTTCTCACGTTTTGCACCATATTTACCTTCATAGTATTTCTATGATATGAGTTTGTTGGTCAAGCAGAAGTGTGCACATTCAGTGTGTGTGTGTGTGTCCACGCCTACATTCACCTGAGGCTACCTTATCTTCCCAACCACACACACACACACACACACACACACACACACACACACACTAAAGTATATCACTGATGTGACTAAGCCTTGGTGACATCACATCACATTATGGCCTGCCTGTTGCAGGGTGTGTTTTTGTATATATGTACATGTGTGTTGTATAATTGTGCACAATTGTGTGTGTGTGTGTGTGTGTGTGTGTGTGTGTGTGTGTGTGTGTGTGTGTGTGTGTGTGTGTGTGTAGCCTGTATTTTACTCTCTCACCCACACACAGTCAATTATAGACAGGACTGATTATAAAACACAGTAAAGCAGTCATAACCATTGTTTACTGCTGTGTCTGTGTGTGTGTGTGTGTGTGTGTGTGTGTGTGTGTGTGTGTGTGTGTGTGTGTGTGTGTGTGTGTGTGTGTGTAAACTGAACATGGCTGTAGCTCGGTGTTGAAAGCTATTTGCTATTCTACAGTTAACTCAGTTCACCGCACAGGCCAGATAACACACACACACACGTACAGCACACAACTGCCTGAACACATGGTACACACACATTTTCAAGGAGGAGAGGTCGAAGGCATTTTTCCTTTAAAGTCAAGTAAATCAAATAAATGTAATAGTCCAAAACCTTCATCAAATCTTAGTGAACAGCAAATTGTATCAGGAAGAACTGGTGGGGTTAGAAAATAACAAATAGAAAGAAAGAATGGAGGGGAAATAGGAGGAGAAAAAGACAGAGAAACATAGTTAGCCCAACGTGGTCATACTCCAATTCTAGTCAGAATCTACCTACAACCAATCAGAGCAACGGATGGACCCACAACCAATCAGAGCAACAGATAGACCTACAACCAATCAGAGCAACGGATAGACCTACAACCAATCAGAGCAACGGATAGACCTACAACCAATCAGAGCAACAGATAGACCTACAACCAATCAGAGCAACGGATAGACCTACAACCAATCAGAGCAACAGATAGACCTACAACCAATCAGAGCAACGGATAGACCTACAACCAATCAGAGCAACGGATAGACCTACAACCAATCAGAGCAACAGATAGACCTACAACCAATCAGAGCAACGGATAGACCTACAACCAATCAGAGCAACCAATCAGAGCAACGGATAGACCTACAACTAGGGCTGGGCGATATATCGATATAAACAAATATATCGATATATTTTTAAATGAGATATGGAATTAGACCATATCGCATATATCGATATAGTTCAAATGTGATCCTTGCTCCCATAGATATGTCGCCGTGAGGTTCTAAACATACGTCAAAACCCGCCGCCATCTTGGAACAGGGGTCCGAAGCATTCAGATCAACGCTAAAGATGCCGGACTTTTGTACTGCTTAATTATGTTCGATAGAGGAATGAAAAGAACAAACAGCAATGGATAACATTTAACAGGTGACAATGTGTTTTATGATTATATATGCCGCGACCAGCAATCTGAGCTCCGGCGCGGCGAGCGAGAGCCCCGTGGCGGCCATGGCGTCTCTTCCCCGGGCAAAAACACAGCTTAGCCTACGCTGCGGCGTCCGGTCCCCGCTGATCCAGATCGGACCAGCCAAAGACAGAGTGGTGATCGGCAGGATCTTACCGCGTAGTCCAGGACGAACTGTATGTCGATATCGGTGGAAAGTTCCACTAAGTTTGCCGGCGGCAGGCGGGCCGGAGAAGCTACAGCGGGGCAGCGACCGTCTGCGGCTGCAGGATCTGGAGCTCAGTGCCCGTTAAAATTACATGCGCATAAATACATACAGAAATAAATAGTGGAGGAATGAGCCTGGACGTTTCAGTCTGTTTAAACTTCACCTTGAAGCAGAAACTCTTAGTTCAGAAGGGTGAAGTTTCCGTTTGGACTCAGATCTGTGAACCGATCATAATAAATATTCTTTGTATTAACACATTAATTAGTTTCTTTGTTTTGTAGTCGATAGTTCATCTTTTAGTTTACTTAAGTGGAAGCAGTATCAAGTGGAAGAATGGGACTATAACCTAGGCTTACAGGCATGAGGCATTACATTTTGAACAAAGTAGATTATATTAATATCTAAAGCTTAATTGACCTTTGGAACGAATCACAAATAGCCTATGGAGCTTTGATTTCAAAAAAGTTACTCCTGTTATACAGTATTTAGGTTTACATTTTATTGTTATTTGAACAGCTGAGCATTTAATCATGAACCAGGTGAAGAAACCGGTTTATTATTTATTTGATTTTGCAACTGTTTCTATGAAACTACTTGTGACATGTCATATTTGACTGAACATTTGCTCTCACTTCGCGGAAAAAATATCGGGATATATATCGTATATCGATATTCAGCCAAAATATATCGGGATATGACTTTTGGTCCATATCGCCCAGCCCTACAAATTGCCCATCATACATACGCCACTTTAGGAGATCAGTCTGGGATTTTGACACATGCACTAACAGTTCAAAATAAATAAATAAAAACATGTATCCTCATACATTTGTTTGTACAAACTCAGTGTACCAAACTTGCACCAAACCGGAAATATGAACCGAAGCGTGACTTGGTGAACCCAAACACTCCTACGCTCATGTGAGTGTGAGCTCTTCACCAGCGTGTCAGGATGCCCTGAGGAGAGATCTCTCTGAACAGCAACTCTCTACTTACTTAGACATGACTTCTGTGTGTGTGTGTGTGTGTGTGTGTGTGTGTGTGTGTGTGTGTGTGTGTTGTGTGTGTGTGTTTGTGTGTGTTTGGGTGTGTGTTTGGGTGGTGTGTGTGTGTGTGTGTGTGTATGTTTGCGTGTGTGTATGTTTGCGTGTGTGTATGTTTGGGTGTGTGTGTATGTTTGCGTGTGTGTATGTTCGGGTGTGTGTGTATGTGTGTGTGTGTGTGTGTATGTTTGCGTGTGTGTATGTTTGCGTGTGTGTATGTTTGGGTGTGTGTGTATGTTTGCGTGTGTATGTGTGTGTGTGTGTGTATGTGTGTGTGTGTGTGTATGTTTGCGTGTGTGTATGTTTGGGTGTGTGTGTATGTTTGGCGTGTGTGTATGTTGGTGTGTGTATGTGTGTGTGTGTATGTTCGGGTGTGTGTGTATGTGTGTGTGTATGTTTGGGTGTGTGTGTATGTTTGCGTGTGTGTATGTTCGGGTGTGTGTGTATGTGTGTGTATGTTTGCGTGTGTGTATGTTCGGGTGTGTGTGTGTGTGTATGTTTGCGTGTGTGTATGTTTGCGTGTGTGTATGTTTGGGTGTGTGTGTATATATGTGTGTTTGTGTGTGTGTGCGTGTGTGTGTATGTTTGCGTGTGTGTATGTTTGGGTGTGTGTGTATATATATGTGTGTTTGTGTGTGTGTGTGTGTGTGTGTGTGTGTGTGTGTGTGTGTGTGTGTGTGTGTATATGTTTGCTTGCTTGCTGCGATGCGTGCGTGTGTGTGTGTGTGTGTGTGTGTGTGTGTGTGTGTGTGTGTGTGTGTGTGTGTGTGGTGTGTGTGTGTGTGTGTGTGTTTGGGTGTGTGTTTGCGTGTGTGTGTATGTTTGCGTGTGTGTGTGTGTGTGTGTATGTTTGCGTGTGTGTATGTTTGGGTGTGTGTGTATGTGTGTGTGTGTGTGTGTGTATGTATGTTTGCGTGTGTGTATGTTTGGGTGTGTGTATATATGTGTGTTTGTGTGTGTGTGCGTGTGTGTGTATGTTTGCGTGTGTGTGTATATATGTGTGTTTGTGTGTGTGTGCGTGTGTGTGTATGTTTGCGTGTGTGTATGTTTGGGTGTGTGTGTATATATGTGTGTTTGTGTGTGTGTGTGTGTGCTTGTGTGTATGGGTCTATGTGTGTGCGTGTATGTTTGCTTGCTTGCGTGTGTGTGTGTGTGCGTGTGTATGTTTGCGTGTGTGTGTGTGTGCGTGTGTATGTTTGCGTGTGTGTGTGTGTGCGTGTGTATGTTTGTGTGTGTGTGTGTGTGTGTGTGTGTGTGTGTGTATGTTTGCGTGTGTGTGTGTGTGTGTCAGATGGAAGGAGTGGCCCCAATGGTATTGTGCCATGTTGGTAAAATAGCAGGATGTGACACCAGAAGCTCTGAAAACACACACACACACACACACACACTCCCTGTTATCAGACAGAAGTGACTCATATGTACTGCTCTCTGTTCTCACCAAAGGATGTCTGCAAGTTCAATCACGTTACATCCGAGAACAAAACCCGAACTGCCTCACGTTCCTCCAACTCTTCGTCTCGCGGCGATCTAACCTCCCAGGTAACTCCCAACGCCACGCTGACCTTCTTCGTCTGTGTGAAATCAGGACGGAGATAAAACTCCAAGTCCGCTGCACACAAAAGCATCTAAAAAAAAAAAAAACATACAGCAGCAAGGGCTACTATGAAATCTGTGAGTCATCCGACGAGCCAATCTTGCACAACTTTTCTGTATTTACGAAGGCTGAATCATCGTCATCATCGTCTGTGGCTTGATAAGTCACGATCATTTCCACATAACGAGACACCGGGCCTCGCACGAGAGCCCCTCGCACCAACTGATTGGTTCTCAAACTGCAGACTGATCTCGCTGTATGTGGCGCGGACACACACGCTGATATCGTCCCGTTGTGGCGCGGACACACACGCTGATATCGTCCCGTTCTGGCGCAGACACACACGCTGATATCGTCCCGTTCTGCGTATACCTAGACCTATATCCCGTTTTGCACAACTATTGTCCCGTTCTGCGCGGACACATACGCTGATATCTCTCGTTTGCGGACACACCGCTATATCTCCCGTTCTGGCGCAGACACACGCTGATATCGTCCGTTCTGGCGCGACACACCACGCTGATATCGTCCCGTTCTGGCGCGGACACACCGCTGATATCGTCCCGTTCTGGCGTGAACACCGCTGATATCGTCCCGTTCTGGCGCAGACACACACGCTGATATCGTCCCGTTCTGGCGCGGACACACACGCTGATATCGTCCCGTTGTGGCGTAGACACACACGCTGATATCGTCCCGTTCTGGCGCGGACACACACGCTGATATCGTCCCGTTCTGGCGCAGACACACACGCTGATATCGTCCCGTTCTGGCGTGGACACACACGCTGATATCGTCCCGTTCTGGCGCAGACACACACGCTGATATCGTCCCGTTCTGGCGCAGACACACACGCTGATATCGTCCCGTTGTGGCGCGGACACACACGCTGATATCGTCCCGTTCTGGCGCAGACACACACGCTGATATCGTCCCGTTCTGGCGTAGACACACACGCTGATATCGTCCCGTTGTGGCGCAGACACACACGCTGATATCGTCCCGTTCTGGCGCGGACACACACGCTGATATCGTCCCGTTGTGGCGCGGACACACACGCTGATATCGTCCCGTTGTGGCGCGGACACACACGCTGATATCGTCCCGTTCTGGCGCGGACACACACGCTGATATCGTCCCGTTGTGGCGCGGACACACACGCTGATATCGTCCCGTTCTGGCGCAGACACACACGCTGATATCGTCCCGTTCTGGCGTAGACGCACACGCTGATATCGTCCCGTTGTGGCGCGAACCACACGCGATATCGTCCCGTTCTGGCGCGACACACGCTGATATCGTCCCGTTGTGGCGCGGACACAGCCTTATCGTCCCGTTGGCGCGGACACACAGCTATATCGTCCGTTCTGGCGTGGACAACACCGCTAATATCGTCCCGTTCTGGGCCGGACACACGCTGATATCGTCCCGTTGGCGTGGACACACGCTGATATCGTCCCGTTCTGGCGCGGACACACGCTGATATCGTCCCGTTCTGGCGCGGACACACACGCTGATATCGTCCCGTTCTGGCGCGAACACACGCTGATATCGTCCCGTTGTGGCGTGGACACACACGCTGATATCGTCCCGTTCTGGCGCGGACACACACGCTGATATCGTCCCGTTCTGGCGCGGACACACACGCTGATATCGTCCCGTTCTGGCGCGGACACACACGCTGATATCGTCCCGTTCTGGCGCGAACCACACGCTGATATCTCCCGTTCTGGCGCGGACACACGCTGATATCGTCCCGTTCTGGCGCGGACATACGCTGATATCGTCCCGTTCTGCGCGACACACACGCTGATATCGTCCCGTTCTGGCGTGAACACACGCTATATCGTCCCGTTGTGGCGTGGACACACAGCTGATATCTCCCGTTCTGCGGCAAATTTTATTCCCGTTTGGCGTACACACGCTGATATCGTCCCGTTCTGGCGCGCCAGACACACACGCTGATATCGTCCCGTTCTGGCGCGAACACACCGCTGATATCGTCCCGTTGTGGCGCGGACACATACGCGATATCGTCCCGTTCTGGCGCGACACACACGCTGATATCGTCCCGTTCGTGAGCGCCTCGCTGATATCGTCCCGTTGGCGGCAGACACAACGCTGATATCGTCCCGTTCTGGCGCGGACACACACGCTGATATCGTCCCGTTGTGGCGCGGACACACACGCTGATATCGTCCCGTTGTGGCGCGGACACACACGCTGATATCGTCCCGTTCTGGCGCGGACACACACGCTGATATCGTCCCGTTCTGGCGCGGACACACACGCTGATATCGTCCCGTTCTGGCGCAGACACACACGCTGATATCGTCCCGTTCGGCGGCACACACGCTGATATCGTCCCGTTGTGGCGCGGACACACACGCTGATATCGTCCCGTTCTGGCGCAGACACACCGCGGCTAATATCGTCCCGTTCTGGCGTGACGACGCTACGCTATTATCGTCCCGTTGTGGCGCGAACACACAGCGATATCGTCCCGTTCTGCAGCGGACACACAGCTGATATCGTCCCGTTGTGGACACACGCGTGATATCGTCCCGTTGTGGCGCGGACACACCGCTGATATCGTCCGTTCTGGCGTGGACACACACGCTGATATCGTCCCGTTCTGGCGCGGACACACACGCTGATATCGTCCCGTTCTGGCGCAGACACA